>NC_136263.1:147156664-147186664 GCF_964187855.1 Myxine glutinosa
GCCAAGCTCGCCGTAGCGAAGGCCGAATTCGACGCGTTGGAGCACCTCGGCATCGTGCGGCGCTCCGATAGCGCGTGGGCCTCGCCACTGCACATCGTGCCAAAGCCGGGGGGTGGATGGCGCCCGTGTGGCGACTACCGCCGTCTCAATGACGCTACCACCCCCGACAGGTACCCGATCCCGCATATCCAAGACTTCTCCGCCCGTCTGGCGGGACGGGTCATTTTTTCGAAAATTGATCTCATACGGGGATATCACCAGGTACCTGTCAGGGCGGCCGACGTCCCTAAAACGGCAGTCATCACGCCGTTCGGCTTATTCGAATTCTTGCGGATGCCGTTTGGTCTCAAGAACGCGGCTCAGGCGTTCCAGCGCTTGATGGACGGCGTGCTGCGTGACCTGCCGTTCCTTTTCGTTTACCTGGACGACATCCTCGTCGCCAGCACGTCCCGGGCCGAGCACCTCCTCCACCTCCGAACACTGTTCGGGCGCCTCAGCGAGCGCGGCCTCATCGTCAACCCGGCCAAATGCCACTTCGGCACGACGGCCGTTGATTTTTTGGGCCACCACATCACCAAGAACGGGGCCGTGCCGCTGCCAACCAAGGTCGAGGCCATCACCACGTTCCCGCGTCCCCGCACCATAAAGGCCCTGCAGGAATTCCTGGGAAAGGTGAATTTTTATCACCGCTTCGTGCCCCGCGCTGCTCAACTCATGCGGCCCCTCTACGAAGCCCTCCGGGGCAAGCCGGCCAAGCACGACATCGCCTGGTCCGCAGCAATGGATGCGGCCTTCCAACGCTCAAAGCGGGCCCTCGCCGACGCAACACTGCTCGCTCACCCGGTGCTCAACGCTCCCATCGCCCTCACCACGGATGCCTCCGACTACGCGGTGGGCGCCGTACATGAGCAATGGGTGAACGGGGTTTGGCAGCCACTCGCTTTTTTCAGCCGGCAGCTCCGGCCGAACGAGCTCAAATACAGCACGTTTGACCGGGAGCTCCTCGGTCTACACCTGGCCGTCCGCCATTTCCGCCACCTCCTGGAGGGCTGACCTTTCACGGCGTTCGTCGACCACAAGCCGTTGGTTTACGCCATGGCCAAGGTCACGGAGCCATGGTCGGCCCGCCAACAGCGCCACCTCTCCGCCGTGTCGGAGTTTACCACGGACATCCGGCACGTCGCCGGCAAAAACAACGCCGTGGCCGACTGTCTTTCCCGGGCCAGCGCGAACGCGGTCCACCTGGGCGTGGATTTTGCGCTTATGGCGGCGGACCAAACCACCGACACCACGGTGCAAGCCCTCCGGGCGGCGGACACGGGCCTCCGCCTGGCCGACATCCCCTGCGCGGACACTGTCCTGCTCTGCGACGTCTCCCAAGGCCAGCCTCGCCCCATCGTGCCCGTCACCTGGCAACGCCGCATCTTCGCCTCCCTCCACGGCCTTTCCCACCCGGGCCGGAAAGCTTCCCAGAAGCTGGTGTCGGCGCGTTTCGTCTGGCACGGCCTTCGTCGGGACGTCCGCGATTGGACCAGCACCTGCACGGCCTGCCAACGGGCCAATGTCCACCGACACACCCAGGCCCCGCTGGCGCCTTTCACCGTGCCCGAACGACGTTTCGACCACGTCAACGTGGATCTGGTGGGCCCCCTCCCCCCGTCACGGGGGTTCACACACCTGCTCACCATGGTGGACAGGACCACCAGGTGGCCGGAGGCCGTTCCCCTCGTCTCCACCACCACCGCCGACGTGGCGCAGGCTTTCATCGCCACCTGGGTCGCCCGCTTCGGCGCACCGGCGGACATCTCGTCAGACCGCGGACCACAGTTCACCTCCGAGCTGTGGGGCGCGGTCGCCCGCAACCTGGGGGTCAAGCTCCACCGTACTACGGCCTACCACCCCCAAGCAAACGGGTTGTTCGAGCGATTCCACCGCTCCATGAAGGCCGCGCTCATGGCCGGCCTTCAAGACGGCGGTTGGGCCGACCGGCTGCCGTGGGTCCTTTTGGGCCTTCGCACGGCCCCCAAGGAGGACCTCCAGGCATCCACCGCCGAGCTTGTCTATGGCCAGGTGCTACGCGTCCCGGGCGAATTCGTGCCCGACGCTACCAGTCCCTGGTCCGCAGCTCACCAGCGCTCGGACCTCCAGGAGGCCGCCCGACGGTTTGCCCCCGTGCCAACATCCCACAACGGTGACCCCCAGTCCTATGTCCCCCCAGCACTCCGCACAGCGGAGTATGTTTTTGTGCGTCACGACGCACATCGGTGGCCACTCCAGCCGCCGTACGACGGGCCCTTCCGGGTGCTGCGACGGGACGACAAGTCGTTCGTCATCGACATCGGCGGCAGGTCGGACCGGATTGCAGTGGACCGCCTCAAGCCGGCGCACGTGGACGTCGACCACCCACCACGGGTGGCCCTTCCGCCGCGGCGAGGCCGCCCCCCGTCCACGGTGCCCCCCACTCGACCGCCCACCACCTCACCGGACCCCCTCCCACGACCCGCCAGGGGTCGCTTCGGCCGGGTCATCAGGACCCCCCTCAAATTGACCCTGCCGGTGCAAGTCGATTCTGGGGGGACGTGTGTAGCGGCTGCCGCTGGGTTTTCACAATCGCCTTGCACCTATCAAGGACGCGGAGCGATCACCATGCCGGGCTCGTCCAGGACGCCCGGGCAGGCCCGCGCTCAACTTGCCAGGCCTCGGTCGGGACGCCCGGGCATGCCCGGGCATGCCCGGGCAGGCTCGCCCTCAACTTGCCAGGCCGCAGCCAGGACGCTGGGCCACGCCCCCTGGCGCCGGGCCTGGGCAAACCCCCTGGGATAATAGATATATATTGCTGACCGATAAACGGGTTTTCAGAGTGCCTGAGTGTTTGATTTCATTAAAGCAACTCGGATGAATTCTAGCTTTTTGTTCGCGTCCATTCTTCCGATCGACGTGGGAGCCCCAGCTCCTTCAATGCAACAAGCAAATCTCTTGTTACCTATAGGCAACAAATGTGACATGCCTGTGCTGTTTTTGACATTTCGACCCAAACACCATTCCACATCGATGGTTGGTTATCTCTTTACCTCCTATACCTGTACACACCTTCATGCGGCACACCATGCTTTGCCACGTGATGTTCTGTACAGGTTGCCCACAATGTGTCGTCTCCATTTGTAGAGAATTGTGACCTTACCTTTTATCATGTTATCTGACAACACTGAAAGGTTCTACCACGTGACATACAACTCTTTTACTTTACTAGGGCATGCCCGTACTATATATATATATATCTAAAATTATATCCCCCCCCCCTCTATTTACATGAAATGGTTTGGTCCATTCGCAAAGCCAAAGCGAACGGCTTGCGAGTACGGTGACAATCCCCCCCTCTATTTACATGAAATGGTTTGGTCCATTCGCAAAGCCAAAGCGAACGGCTTGCGAGTACGGTGACAATCCCCCCCCTCTATTTACATGAAATGGTTTGGTCCATTCACAAAGCCAAAGCGAACGGCGAACGGCGAACGGCTAAATCGCCATAGCTCGGTAACTACTTCTCCGATTAATATGAAACCTTGAAAAGGCACATCCTCAGGTCCCCAGCAATATACCTGGCAAGTTTCAAGTATATCGGACCCGTGGTTGTCGAGAAACAGCGGTCACAGACAAACAAACACACAGACACACAGACACACACACACACACACACACAGAGATTACTGGAATTATAGATAGATACCAAGATTTTCCAGTTGTGGCACAAACCAGTTTTGTAATACGTCCAGGTAAGTGTGTTGATTAACTGGATTATCAATTAAATTTGGCTCAAATAGTTATTTACTATATCCATCCCAGACCATATCATGAAGTGTGGAGAATGACGTTCCACTTCCTCATAAAAATGTGGGTTCTGCTTGGACGTTCCGTGCTCAGAGCTTCGGGATGTGGCACATTCATCACTGAAGTTCATCTTTCCGTGTTTTGGAATTGTCGGATGTCTGAAGCATCCTCGCACATGCATCCCGTGTCTGTGGTTTATACCATTGTCTGATAAACCTTGGGCGACATGGGTGAAATTTTAGGTCAACCTTTATGTGCTTTTGTGTTGTCCAACGCGGTCGGTATGAAATCGTATTTAATCTCAGTAGATCGTTTACGGGTGCACTTTTTCAGTGACCTGGCAACGCACAACACGGAAGTTAGAAATTTGAATTAGAAATTCACACGATGCAATACAGCAGTTAGATATTCGCACTGCTGACCTCTGCTTGATGACCTTTCCGTTCTTGGCATATCTTTGATGTTGCCTGTTGTGGAGTTTATGCTCCCAACACAGAAGTGTCTTTTATAGGGGCCTTCGACTTGGCGGAATCGTTGCTGGAAGTCAACGCACACCATTTCCATTGTTTTCCTTGTCTGATGACGTTATTGAACCCAGACACCGACAATAGTCCATTGTTCAATGGTGTAATAACACAAAGCATCAGCCCACGGGTCCTAAAAACCTGCTCGGCCACTCTATCTCACCCTCTCTCAATTCTTTTCACCCTCTCCTTTGGTCAAGGTCATCTGCCATCTGCTTGGAAATCAGCCAACATTACCGCGCTTTACACAAAAAAGGTGTGAAAACACATCCTTGCAACCACAGACCAATGAGCCTGCTCCCAATAATCAGCAAGGTCATGGAATCCATCATCGCTTCTGACATCAAATCCTTCCTCTTCTCTAATGGGTTTATCTCCGATCATCAATTTGGATTCAGACCAGGTCATTCTACTCTGGACATGCTGCTTCTGCTGTCTCGACAATGGATGGAGGTCCTCAATTCCAAACAGGAAATCAGAGCTGTCTCCCTTGACATATCACGTGCCTTCGATACGGTCTGGCACCCAGCTCTGCTCATCGAACACTCCTCCTATGGTATCCATGGAAATCTACACGCTTGGCTTGTGGACTTCCTCTCTGGTTTCAGTCAACATGTGGCCCTGAATGGAATTCTTTCTTCTCCCCTTCCTGTTCAGGCTGGAGTTCCTCAAGTCAGTGTTCTGTGCCCTGTGCTTTTTCTGGTCTTTATTAATGATCTCCCCGACTCTCTGGAAAATCCTCTCTATCTCTTCGCTGATGACTCCACTCTCTGCCGCTCCATATTCCAACCCTAAGATCAGCAGGCAGCAGCCTCTTCACTCCCTGCAGATTTGGACAATATCACAAACTGGACAAACAAGTGGCACATGTCCTTCAATCCTGATAAATCTCACACTCTCACTTTGTCTCTCCAAAAAGACCATCTGGACAACCCTCCCATCTACTCTCTGAACAATCCTCTTGAAGAAGTTCTGTCACTCAAGCGTTTGGGTCTCACTATCTGCCATGATCTTTCCTGGGAAAACCACATTTCAAATCTGGCCTCCAAAGCCAGTCGCCGACTGGGCATCCTCCATCGTGCGAAGTCCTTCCTTGGCACACCTGAGCTCCTCACCACATACAAAACTTTTATCCGCAGCTCAATGGAATACTGCTCTCCCCTCTGGCTGGTGCTCCTGCCTCACACCTAGCTTGGCTTCACGCGGTTGAAACCAAAGCTTTCAGAATCATTGGAATCTCCCGCCATGAAGCTGATTCTGAGGGCCTTTCTCTCTCTCACCGCAGGCAGGTAGGTGGTCTTTCTGTCTTCTACCGACTCCTCTCCGGCCTTGTTCCCCCTGTTCTGTCTGTGCTCTGTCCCCCAAATATTCCTGCAGGACACACAAGATCTGCCAGCAGCCCTCTTATGGTTAAACTGCCAAAATCTAGGCTTTCTGCTCACCTTCACTCCTTCAATCCTCTTTTCTCCCACCTCTGGAACAAACTCCCTCACTCCCTTCAATCCCACTCCTCTCTCCAGGTCTTTAAAACAGCTGTTCACCACCATCTCTTATGTTCCCCCATCCAAAACCTTGATCTTTTCTACCCCCGTTAAAACGCCCCAAATCCGCCTCTTTAAATCCCCAGCCTCTTTCCTGGGGTTCGTATAAGTGTTCATTTGCTTTGTACCATGTACCCTTACCTCCTCCCGCTTCCACAGATCTACTGACGTCCTTGTTCTCTTCTGTTATTGTGCCTGTGTGCTTCCCTCTCTCCCCCTCTTGTCTCCCGCTCCCTTCATTGCATGTTTTGTGTGTCTGTGCATGTTTTCATGTTCAATGTGCTCGCTCTTACCCGAGCCTCGATTCTGCATATTAAAAAAAAAAAGAAGTTTGTATCCTCCATGATTACGTTGACTCAGTCTGAAAAAGAAGTGTCTTTTTATAGTGACCTTTGACCTGGCTGAATCGTTGCTGGAAGTCAACGCGCACCTCTTGCATTGTTTTCCCTGTCTGATGACATTCTTGAACCCAGACACCGACAGCAATCCATTGTTCAATGATGTTATTGTTTGTATCATCCATGATTACGTTTACTCAATCTGAAAAAGCTGATGATAATGATTATAATAATAATTATTGGTAATAGACAGTAAATTTATTATATTTTTGAAGCTGTGGAGGTGATGTATTCCCATGACGGATCAGGCAGAAGGTGCAGCATAAGTCATCTTGGAATATCTCACAAAGTTCCCTAATGTCTCCTTTTCTTTGTCTCGTTCAATATCACAGCCTTGAAGAACAACCCGGAAAACCACTTATGCATCATCTCTAAGCAGACGGAGAGAGTGAAGGGTGCAGTTACAGCTCCAGCGGCCCAGCTGGGGAACGTAAATCTGCTGTTTGGTCAGACAGACCTGACAAGGGCTCATGGGCCAGGTGCTCAGCAAGCACTCAGCCACCACACATCCTGCACTCGTGGTAATTTTCCCGTCAAGGGGTTTTGTGAAAAGTTTGCTTTGTATGTATCGTGCAGTCTATGTTTGGGATTATAGGATTAGAGGTCGGTGTGAAATTGTGTGGTTGTTATGGCATTTAAATCCACCAGAGCATTCTCTGAATTAAGCAATATCTGCTGCAATGTTGTCTGGGATTGTTGAGTTACCTGTTGGATGCTCAACTGGTAATTTGTCCAGAATATTTTCAAACTTGATGGACAGTGCTTCTTCTTGCTTTGCAGACCAATATTATCAGTTAGTTATGTTGTTCGGCTGAGAACCATCATATCTGGGTGGACCATAACCTTGAATCAAATTATTGATTTGCAACCAGTTTAATCAAACCAGATACATCCGTGCACCACATCACGGACAGACTGTGACGTGGGCTGGGGTGAGAGTGATGGCGAAGGGGACAGCGAAATAAGGAAGTTCATTCAAATCTTTGAAACTGGTGTTGGGCTGGTGTTTATCCGGTGTTTATCCGGTGTTTATCCCTGGTGTTGGGCTAGCGGTTAGGGTGCCGGCTTAGGATACCTAGGATACCTGGGTTTGAATCCCGGTCGATCGCTGAATTAACGCCAGGGGGGTTGACTCAGCCTGTCATCCTTCCGAGGTCGGCTAATTGAGTACCAGTTCACTGGTAATTCCCTGTTTGTCGTAAAAGGCGACAAAAAGGGCTGGCGGCAGGAAGGGCATCCGGCCGTAAAACATTGCTTCAAAAAGGGGACCAACAAAAACAATAATCAACGACGGTGCCCGAAAAAGGCCAACCCCCGCTTTGCGGGGAAAAATGGCCTCTAAAGGTGGTTTAAAAAAAAAAAATTTATTCAAATCTTTGAAACGTACAGATATTAAACGTTATACACACCCTCAAGCTGAAAAAAAACAAAAACTTAGAACTGTTTTCGTTATTTAACGAGCCTCAACTTGGTATACAAAATAAATAAATAAATAAATAAATAAAACAGTTAACTTTGAAGAATCTTTTTCCTATAGTCAATTACACCAAACACTGACAATTTCACTTAGGAACATGATAAAGGAATCGTCTAACGAACAAAGTTCAGATAATACAATTGGACCGGTGCTCCTGCCTCACACCTAGCTCGGCTTCACGCTGTTGAAGCCAAAGCTTTCAGAATCATTGGAATCTCCCGCAATGAAGCTAACTCCGAGGGCCTTTCACTCACTCACCGCAGGCAGGTTGGTGGTCTTTCTGTCTTCTACCGACTCCTCTCCGGCATTGCTCCCCCAGCTCTCTCTGTGCTCTGTCCCCCAAATATTCCTTCAGGTCGCACAAGATCTGCCTGCAACCCACTTATGGTTGAACTGCGAAAATCTCGGCTCTCTGCTCACCTTCACTCTTTCATTCACCTTTTCTCCTGCCTCTGGAACAAACTCCCCCACTCCCTTCAATCCCACTCCTCCATCCAGGTCTTTAAAACAGCTGTTCACCACCATCTCTTGTCTTCCCCCATCCAAAACCTTGATCTTTTCTACCCCCGCTAATTTTCACCACAGATACACTTTTTTTTTGAAATTCCAACTTCTTTCCTGGAAGGCCTTGCAGTGTCCATCTGTTTTATACCTCTCCCACCCCCCCCCCCCTTCCCATGCCCTCTCCCTCCCACAGATTTCCCGATGTCCCTGCTCTCAAATGTTGTGTTAGTGTCCTTCCCCCTCTCTCCCCATCTTGTCTACCGCTCCCCTTATTTTGTGTTTTGTGTGTCGGTTTGTGTCGGTTTGACTTTTTGTATGATTAATGTTAGCTCTTTCACGAGCCTCGATCTTGTATACCAAAAAAAAAAATACACTTGGTAACGTGAATCTCTCGGCGAGCGTTTGTAATCACATGACCTCATTGCCCGAACTTGCACAAAGTGTTGGTCTCAGCTTGTGTCTGAAATGGAATTTGAGAATTAACATATGGTTTAGCAGCTGCCTAACTGCTCCTGCCGTCCCCATCCACCTCCCCCCACTGATCTTCACATTTCTACACAATTTCTTAGAATTCCCAATACTTAGTTTTACTTCCAGTGAACTTACCCTTTCAAAACTATCCAAGGTTGTATCACACCATCGAGACATCCTTTTATATTATAACAAAACCACATTTTTTTCCTCATCTACATAAATATATACATATATATATATATACACTACCAGTCAAAAGTTTTAGAACACCTAAATTTTTCCAGTTTTTATTGAAATTTACGCAGTTTAATGACCAGTGAATAACCTGAAATGGTACAAAGGTAAGCAGTAAACTGCTCGAGGTTAAAACAAAAAGTTTAGGTTAGCAAAAACGGGAAAATAATGTCAATTACACAGTTATATTGTAAAAAAAAAGTACTTCTTCACGGAACAAGTAATGGGTTAACAACTTACAGCTGTTCTGCAGAAATGTAAGTAAATTAAGCCTTGAAAGTTGATGCAAACAATTCCTACAGGTGTCCCAACCTTTGCTGATTACTTGATTACAAACCCCCAGTCTGTATAAAAGCAGTATTGGAACAGACTCTCATTACACCCTCTGAAGCATTATTTGGACAATATTGCACTGCAGGAAGTAGAATGTTGGAAACTGGAGGAAACTCTGACAGGAAGTGGTCTGGCAGACCCAAAGCCACAACAGAATCAGAAGACAAGTTTCTGAGAGTCAACAGCTTGCTTGATAGGCGGCTCACAGGACAACAGCTTCAAGCACAACTTAAGACTGGTCGAAGTAAGCAAGTCTCAGTTTCAACTGTGAAGAGAAGACTTCGAGCCGCAGGCTTGACAGGTCGAGTGGCAGTAAGAAAGCCATCGCTAAGATGGCAAAATAAGAAAAAGAGGCTTGCCTGGGCCAAGAAGCACCGCCAGTGGACTACTGAAGACTGGAAGGTCTTATGAACCGATGAATCAAAATTTGAAATCTTTGGTTCATCACGCAGGGCTTTTGTACGCAGTCGAGTAGGCGAAAGGATGGTTCCTCAGTGTGTGACACCAACTGTCAAAAATGGAAGAGGAAGCGTGATGGTCTGGGGCTCTTTTGCTGGATCCAGAGTCGGCGACTTGCACAGACTGACTGGCACCCTGAACAAAAAGGGCGACCACAGCATTTTGCAGCACCATGCAATAACCTCTGGCATATGCCTAGTTGGTCAGGAGTTCATCCTTCAGCAACATAATGACCCTAAACACACCTCCAGGCTATGTCAAAACTACCTTCGAGGAAAAGAACAAGACCGTAGGCTTCAAAACATGGAATGGGCAGCACAGTCTCCAGACTTAAACCCCATCGAGCTGGTTTGGGATGAACTGGACAGAAGGGTGAAAGCAAAGCGACCTCCAAGTGCAACACATTTGTGGGAACTTCTGCAACAGTGTTGGGCAGAACTTCCCGAACAATATTTGATTTCCATTGTAGAAAGATGCCACGGGTGTGTTCGGCGGTTATATCTGCAAAATATGTGCTTTTATGTGCTTTTGTGGTTATATGTGCTTTTTCTGGTCTTCATCAATGATCTCTCTGACTCTCTTGAAAATCCTCTGTATCTCTTTGCTGATGACTCTACTCTCTGTCGCTCCATTCTTCATCCCTCAGATCGGCAGTCTGCAGCCTCCTCACTCTCTGCAGACCTGGACAAAATCACAGACTGGGCAAACAAGTGGAACATGTCTTTCAATCCTGACAAATCTCACACTCTTACGATGTCTCTCCGAAAAGACCGACTGGACAACCCTCCCATCCACTTTCTGAATAATCCTCTCCAAGAAGTTCTGTCACTCAAGCTTTGGGGTCTCACTATCTGCCATGATCTTTCCTGGGAAAACCACATTTCAAATCTGGCCTCGAAAGCCAGTCGCCGACTGGGCATCCTCCGTCGTGCGAAGTCCTTCCTTGGCACACCTAAGCTCCTCACCACATACAAGGCTTTCATCCGCAGCTCAATGGAATACTGCTCTCCCCTCTGGGCTGGTGCTCCTGCCTCACACCTAGCTCGTCTTCACGCTGTTGAAACCAAAGCATTCAGAATCATTGGAATCTCCCGCGATGAAGCTAACTCCAAGGGCCTCTCACTCACTCACCGCAGGCAGGTTGGTGGTCTTTCCGTCTTCTACCGACTCCTCTCTGGCCTTGCCCCCCCAGCTCTCTCTGGGCTCTGTCCCGCAAATATTCCTACAGGTCGCACAAGATCTGCCTGCAACCCTCTTATGGTCAAACTGCCAAAATCAAGACTCTCTGCTCACCTTCACTCCTTGATTCCTCTTTTCTCCCACCTCTGGAACAAACTCCCTCACTCTCTTCAATCCCACTCCACCCTCCAGGTCTTTAAAACAGCTGTTCACCACCATCTCTTATCTTCCCCCATCCAAAACCTTGATCTTTTCTACCCCCGCTAATTTCACCCCAATTCCACTTTTTTGAAATACCAACTTCTGTCCTGGAAGTACTTGGTGTCCTTGTGTTTTATACTTCTCCCTCCCCCCCCCCCACCTCTTCCCACGCCTCCTCCCCCCAAGCCCTCTCCCTTCCGCACATATCCCTGCTCTCAAATGTTGTGTTTGTGTGCTTCCCCTTCTCTCCCCATCTTGTCTTCCGCTCCCTCTTTTTATATATTTTGTTTGACTGGTTGATTTGTTTGTGAAGTAAATGTTAGCTCTTTGACGAGCCTCGATTCAGTATACAAAAAAAAAAAAAAAAAAAAAAGGTGGCTACTTTGCTGAGTCAAAAATGTAAATTAAATTTTGTTAAACAAAATGATTCTATGATTTCTTTTTTTATCTCCAATTGTTTATTTGTTCTATGCTTAATTTCAGAGTACATTGAGACATTAAACTGCGTAAATTTGAATAAAAACTGGAAAAATTGAGGTGTTCTAAAACTTTTGACCGGTAGTGTATATATACAGTCACGTGAAAAAGTACGTACACCCCATGTAAAGTTTTGACTTTTTCAACATACAGCTATTTGATCTTCATTTCAACAATATTGATAGATAAAAGTGATATAATATAACAAATATCATGAAACATTTACATTTTGTCGTCCATTGTATAATTTAAATAAACATTAATAGAAATTTTGCATGTGGAAAAAGTAAGTACACCCCTACATTTATCACTACTTCAAATACCTAAAATTAGAATCAGGTGCACCAGCTCAGATGCAAATGATTAGAACATCATTAGAGAGGATCTTGGAGGAACCTGTCTTATTTAAACCTCAGACATTTCGTTTGGTTTGCTCTTTGTTGTTGAAGTGTGCGGCATCACCATGCCTAGATCAAAAGAGCTCTCTGAGGCCTTCAGAAAGAAGGTTATAGATGCCTACGAGACTAGGAAGGGATTTAAAAATCTCCAAACAATTTGAAATCAATCATTCGACTGTCCGGAAGATCATCTACAAGTGGAGAAGATTCCAAACAACTGCCAACTTGTTCAGGCCAGGCCGCCCCAGCAAGTTCAGCCCAAGAGCAGACCGCAAGATGCTGAAATGTGTGGAGATGTGTGGAGATGATCCTGTGTGGAGATGGGAGAAACTTCCAGAAGGACAACCATCACTGCAACACTCCACTGATCTGGGCTTCATGGAAGAGTGGCCAGACGGAAGTCTCTCCTCAGTGAAAGACGCATGAAAGCCCACTTGGAATTTGCAAAAAAGGACCTAAAGGACTCTCAGACTGTGAGAAACAAGTTTCTGTGGTCTGATGAAACCAAGATTGAACTGTTTGGCTTCCGTCTGGCTACTCTGCCATAATGGCCATATCGGTGGAGTGTTGCAGTGATGGTTGTCCTTCTGGAAGTTTTTACCATCTCCGCACAGGATCTCTGGAGCTCAGCCAGAGTGACCATCGGGTTCTTGGTCACCTCTCTTACCAAGGCCCTTCTCCCCCAATTGCTCAGTTTGGCCGGGCAGCCAGCTCTAGGAAGAGTCCTGGTTGTTCCAAACTTCTTCCATTTAAGAATAATGGAGGCCACTGTGCTCTTGGGAACCTTGAATGCAGCAGAAATTTTTTTGTAGGCTTCCCCAGATCTGTGCCTCGACACTATAGACAGGTGTGTGCCTTTCCAAATCATGTCCAATCAATTGAATTTACCACAGATGGACTCCAATCAAGGTGTAGAAACATCTCAAAGATGATCAAGGGAAATGGGAGGCACCTGAGCTAAATTTCAAGTGTCATAGCAAAGGGTCTGAATACTTATGTCAATGTGATATTTCTGTTTTTTCTTTTTAATAAATTTGCAAAACTTTATAAAATCCTGTTTTCTCTTTGTCATTATGGGGTATTGAGTGCAAATTGATGAGGGAAAAAATGAATTTAAACGATTTCAGCATAAGGCTGCAACATAACAAAATGTGAAAAAAGTGAAGGCGGCTGAATACTTTCTGAATGCACTGTATATAGTCAGTTACAGCACACTCATCTGTTTCGGTTCTCCGGCCTGTACTTGTTTCCGTTATTTCTCCCAAGGGATTGTAAGACATCTGGTGGTTGATGTTGTCTGTAGCTCCTGTAATGCAGATGCCAGTGTGTTTTATGTCAGTCTCTTCAGCAATCTTAGCGCTTGGGAACCAGCAGGGGGGAGTCTTGAAATTTGCTGGAGTACCGGCACACATTGGCTGACTCTTTTTGAATGATACTGTGGGACTTTATCATCATAAAGCCACTGCTAGCAAATGAGCAGCTTGCTGAAGGTAGCCAGCTCCCAATGGCAACATACTCTTTCATTATAACACTTTCCTCTGTAGGTTGGCAGTTTATACGAGTAGGCACATCTTATTTTATTGGGAATCACAACTAATACTACTCATCCTATACTTATTTAAGGCCCCAAAGATTCCCACCTGATGGGGCCGGCCAGGTAACGTTTTTGAGCTAAGTATTTTATTAACCGACTGGCCTGGCCTGAGGTTCGACCAAAGGTGACTGGAATTTGTTATTTGTTCGGGGAGATGGCGATGACTCACCGATACTAGTCTTTGTGTAAGACAGTGTGGGATGTTTCGTCCACTAACTATTGCTAGCAGAAAGGTACCCAGCTTTGCGCCCATCCGACGGACGGAGCACTTTGTGGTGAAACACCTGGCTTATGAGAAGATCCGAGCTGTTAGTCCTAACTCGAACCCATCCGTTAGTTTACAGTCGGTCGAAAATCGAACGCCATCGAGCTCAATAGTAGTGGATAGGTAGATACAGTACTTCTCGTTTTATTCCTTAGCTAATGAATGCATGAGTTTCAAATTATTTGAGCTACATGTCTTCCTACCTGTATATTATAGGTGGTATACCTTTTATTATAGGTGCAGGAAGGTGTTAATGCATTTACAGCAAGGAGGCAACAAGGGGCTGAAGGTGTGATAGCACAGCCATGCCGTGTGGCTGAAAAGAGAGCAATTTGTCTCTGCAGCTGTCACTTCTCCACCACACGATACAAAAGTCCTCTAGTTATGGCCTACACTGCACCCATCGCTCAAGCTATACAGAAACATGATTCTACCCTTGCTCAGGACTTTCAACCAGGACAGAACTCCAAGATCTGCAGGTGAAATTAACTCCATACGTAGTTGCTATCCCGAGCATTTAGCGCGCGGTTGGAAGACAGTCCGCCTGCCTTCTTGGCCTTGAGAAAATGGCGTTTCTCTTCCAAGTGTCTGCGAACTTTGTTTAACCCAAGATATGCACAACCGTGTGGGAAATGCAGAAAAGAGAAATGGTTATCTTTATCCAGAGTCCATTTGATCACGGATTCAATTTGCATTACCTTGAAATGCCTTCCATCTGGCGAACAAGTCACTCAGGTAATGAGAAATGACCGAATTATTTTGAAATGCAATCCTTACGTTTTGGGGATATTCAAATTTGCCAAAGCATTTCACTGAAAACCGGATGTTCTTTTAGATTTTTGAAATGATATATCGCAGTCAGTTCAAAAAAGGTGTGTTTCTACAGCAGAGAGCTTTGCGCAACATGCTCCATCCGTCCCACTCAGAAATTGCATGTCCAGTTGTGCAATTCCTGCGCCAATAAAAATGAAATCTCTCGTTTGCCTTTGATTGCATTACTTTTCATCCTTCGCGCGTTTCTTGATTTTTCACCCTTCATACGTTTCTGGCCCTGGCCTATTTTTCATTCATTCCCTGGAATCTGCTTCCAACCTTTGCCTTTCTTCACTCTATGAGTATAGAACACCCTTCCATCACCTCTCATAGAGTTCCCATGTCTGAGTGACATTGCACTCTGACTCTACGACACTCCCACTGATTGCTCTGAAGGCTTTGCATTCATTGTGGATCACTGGAAGCATAGGTATAAAGGCCAGAAGGGTACATACGGGGGCATAGGGCAGCCTGCGGGGGCTTGACGGAGAGCAGTTGGGATTTCTGCTCCAGGAGGCGGGACGGGAATGGACATTGAGTGATCGGTTTTTGCACTCATGCGTTCACCTTGAGATGAGGAAAGTGCACACAGCGCTCCTCGGTGCTCACTTTCTCATGTTGAGTGGGAACGACAGCTTTCGATAAACGAATAGGTTGACCTTGAGCCTAAAGTCTTGGCAGCAACCATTACCCTCGGCCCTGTTGACGATGCATTGCACAGTGTGTGCACTGGTAATGTGGGATTTGGACAGTGGGCCTGCACCTACAAGCTGTGTGAATCCTATCATGTTGCTTCAAGCACTTTTTCACCCATAATTAATTGGCAGATGCTGCTCTAATTACTTATAGATTGGCATCAAACTTTAAGGGAAGCTGCATCTAGTTCTGCAGGTGCAGAGATGTATACAGAGGCAATCCATTCATTACATATTAATGGAAGGAGGACTAAAATGAAAATATTATAATTGAAAAAATAAGGAAGAAGGGAGAAGGTCAGAGAGAGATAGGGAGGTAGAGCTGTGTTGGGAGTAATAGTTGGAAAAGGAGGTTGGCAGAAAATATGAGTATGGTGTTGGGAAAGACATCTCCAAAGTAAAGAACAACTACCCTAAAGTTCTAGCCAGCATTTTAAAGCTTTAGTCTTGGACACATTTATTTTTCTTTATTCATACCACAGGGGAAGGGTGGAGCCAAAAAACAGGAGGTTACATCTAACACCCTGGGTTAAAAAGGACAGAAAGAAGATGGGAAAATGTGATAATTATACGAGATCTAGACGGAGGACAGAAACAGAGTTTGACAGAGCATTGACTGTGATAGTAGCAGTTGAAGAGGCACAGGGAAGAGACTGCTTGATGGTGGGCAAAAGGTTGCAGATGACTCGGCAAAGTAGGATCGTTAATCAGTCAGACAGCCTCACCAACATGGGAGCAGTATTCTATTACTGGCCTGACTTAGGATTTGTAGAGGGTGAGAAGCTGATGGGAGTGAAAGTATTTGTGAGCTCGGAAGAGTAAGCCAAGTTTATTGGAGACATAATTGATGATATTGATGATGTGATGCTGTCAGGAGATGGTGACTCCGTGTATATTAATATTGTTACGTTTGTGGGGGTAGAGAATGAAATACCCTAGCACAGATAGGATTGTGTAGTATTAGCATGGACCGTGGACGCGTAGGAGGCATCTTGATGCATTTAAGCAGGGGAACTGGAGCATGAGGTTGTTTATGTGCTACTACATGGAGGGTGGTGTTTTGTTAACCAGGTAAGGATAATTCCCCCAGAATGTGATTTCCCCCTGTGACCTTTTCCTACGGTTTAACAAATTGCAACAAGGCCATCCAATAAAACTCATGCTTGTTATAACAACAACCTGCCATTAAACAACCATAACCGACACCATGCCGACGGAAGCCGAACATTCTCGATCGACAATTAACTCCGCCCACCAACCAAGTAAGGAAAAAAGGACACGCCCCGAGGTTCGTCATTGGTCAAGCAAGACAATGGGGCGAGTCGACGGAGCTAGGCAAGAGTGAGACAAGACGGAGCTAGTAACAACAAGAGCCGAGAGTGGGAAGGTTCGAAAAGACTCAGGAAGACTCTCTATCTCTCTCTCTCTCTCTCTCTCTCTCTCTCTCTCTCTCTCTCTCTCTCTCTCTCCCTCTCTCTCGTTATGGCTCTTGTCTTGAGTGGTGGCTGTTGTCTCGGGTGCGCTGGTGAGGAGACATGTCAGAGCTTTGTGAACGTTTGCAACATTGGGGAAAGAGGTGTTGGTGGTGGTTTGTGGGGCTCTTGGTGCGTCCAATGGAGTAGGGACTGAAGGAGGACCTGCCACACGAATTACCTCACATACGTAGCGCTGTGGAGAGTGACTCAGCGCCATTGTTGGGCGTTTCCCACGTGAGTGGCTCGGGCCACTTTGTACTCCGACTTCATTCAATGATCGCATTGAGCAAGCTGAGTGCCAGGCAGCTTAAAACCATTTATTTTCTTTTATCATTCCCCTTGTTTGTATTTGTTTCAAAATTAGGATTTAGTTTTACCATGCGGCACGACGGCAGGAGGCCGGGTGGCAGGAAGGGCATCCAGCCATAAAACATTGCTTCAAAAATGGGACCAATGTGCCCAAAAAGGCCAACCCCTGCCCCGCGGGGGAAAGTGGCCTCTAAAGGTGGTTCTTTTTTTACCTCACCTTTCATTTCACTATTTTTGTGTTGCATTAATTTTGATTAAACCATTATTGTGTTGCATTTCATTTGTTGTCGTGTTTCCTTGTTGTGGGTTTCGGGAATCAATCTGTGTCCATTGTCCAGGTAAGCACCTCGTTCCTTTACCCACGCACAACGGACCAACCGCCAGTTTCGGCTACGTGGCTCGGGGGTAGAACCCTTACGGCCATTCGTCACCCTGCGGTGTTAACCGCCGGGGCTGACGCGACAATATATATGAGAACTGCGAGAGTTGAGAGCTGGAAATGAGAAGAGGAAGGGAGGCTGCGTTGATCTTGCTGGATATAAGGAGGGTTTGAGTCTTGGACTGGTTGAAAGAGACAATGTTGCCGGAGCCCCACTGAAGGACAATATTGAGATCACAACTGATGGACGCAACAGTAGAGAGTTGATCGGCAGCAAGAGACATAGAGGAGCAAGGGACGAATGCTTCTCATTTTAAAACGACTTTTCATTTAAAAAGGCGAAATCCTGAAAACATTGTGATAAAGCTGAACACATGGACTTTAACCCACAGCCCAAAGTGCGCGCCCAGGCAAAGCTGTGAAAAGCAATTGTCAAAGCAAAGACATTGACTTTGGACCTAAGGCTAAAATGTATGGTCATGCTACAGGTAGCACATGAATATTGGACCATGGATATTAGCACATACCTCCACCATGCTGAACAATTTATGTTTTGTATCGCATTGATAGGCCGGATCTGGATTCGGACCTAAACCAAAATCTAATCGGTTTGTTCTCGTCACCTAACCAACTCATCCACAAAGTTTTGTTAGAATCCATCGACAACTTTTTGAAATATCATGCCATGTATCATTTGAGCCCATCTTTCAATGGTGAAGAATCATTATTATTATTATTTTTAAATTCCTGTATCCGTATTTCACCAAATCGTATCAATTAATCCCAGGTACAAACCCAACCTGTCCACCAAGTTTTGTCCGAATCTGTCCATAACTATTTGAGAAATCGTGCTATATACAGTGCCCTACATAAGTAATCGAACAAATTTGTGAAGTCAAATTTGTTATTATCGCTTTATACTAATGAAATTTGGTTTGAGATCAAAAGATGAACATGAGGCAAGAGTACAGGTCAGCTTTTATTTCTTGGTATTTCTATGTATATATGTTTTACAATTGCACAATATTCGCGCTTTTTATGTTCAGTCCCCCCATTTTAGGTACCGGTAGTTAGTTCCAATACTTATGGAGGGCACTGTATATCTACCATATAAAACACAATGTGTGTTCGTGTGTTTGTGTATTTGTGTGATGTCTGTCCCCCTTCATGAGGTGTAATATCCCCAGGATCCAGTATCACTCCTTGAAGTTCATCAACAAAGGTTTATTGTAAGCGAAAACAAAAGTCATTCAGCAGGCAGCAATTAATCCAAGCAAACATCCCCATTGGCGCCCTCGCTAAGCTCCACCCTTCCAGATCCGGATATATATATTTAAAACTTGAAATATCACATGAAAGCAAATTAACACAATTTACTGATAACAATATCTCACATAAGGGTAGGTTTTAAAGGCTTTGAGTAGCGCTTTAGGAGGGATTTGAGTGGGGGTGGTGGGGGGGGGAGGGGTTTAATGGGCATTCTTTGAACATGATTGTGTCCACCAGTTAAAAGACCTAAAAGACTAAGCGAACCCAAAATACCCCAAGGACCCAGGAGACCCCAAGGTCCCAGAGGACCCAAAATACCTCAAGAATCCACACGACCCAGAGGACTCAAAAGACCCCAAGGACCAAGAACATCGCAAGGACTCTGAAGACCCAAAATACCCTGAAGACGCTTTCTTTTTTTTTTTCTTTTTTTTGTATACAAGATCGAGGCTCGTGAAAGAGCTAACATTAATCACACAAAAAATTAAACCGACACATAAACACAAAATAAGGGGAGCGGTAGACAAGATGGGGAGAGAGGGGGAAGGACACAAACACAACATTTGAGAGCAGGGACATCGAAAGAAATTTGGCAGGGGGAGGGCTTGGGGGGAGGTGGGAGAGGTAGAAAACATATGAACACTGCCAGGACTTCCAGGACAGATATTGGAATTTCAAAAAAAGTGTATCTGGGGTGAATTAGCGGGGGTAGAAAAGATCAAGGTTTTGGATGGGGGAAGATAAGAGATGGTGGTGAACAGCTGTTTTACAGACCTGGAGGGAGGAGTGGGATTGAAGGGAGTGGGGGAGTTTGTTCCAGAGGCGGGAGAAAAGAGGAATGAAAGAGTGAAGGTGAGCAGAGAGCCTAGATTTTGGCAGTTTAACCATAAGAGGGTTGCTGGCAGATCTTGTGCGACCTGTAGGAATATTAGGGGGACAGACCACAGAGAGAGCTTGGGGAGCAAGGCAGGAGAGGAGTCGGTAGAAGACAGAAAGACCACCAACCTGCCTGCGGTGAGTGAGTGAAAGACCCTCGGAGTTAGCTTCATCGCAGGAGAATCCATTGATTCTGAAAGCTTTGGTTTCAACAGCGTGAAGAGGAGCAAGGTGTGAGGCAGGAGCACCGGCCCAGAGGGGGGGAACAGTATTCCATTGAGCTGCGGATGAAAGCCTTGTATGTGGTGAGGAGCTCAGGTGTGCCAAGGAAGGACTTTGCATGACGGAGGATGCCCAGTCGGCGACTGGCTTTGGAGGCCATGCTTGGAAATGTGGTTTTTCCAAGAAAGATCATGGCAGATAGTGAGACCCAAAAGCTTGAGCGACAGAACATATTGGAGAGGATTGTTGAGAAAGTAGATCGGAGGGTTTTCCCGTCGGTCTTTTCGGAGAGACATAGTAAGAGTGTGAGATTTGTCAGGATTGAAAGACATGTTCCACTTGTTTGACCAGTCTGTGATTTTGTCCAGGTCTGCAAAGAGTGAGGAGGCTGCAGACTGCCGATCTGAGGGATGAGGAATGGAGCGGCAGATAGTGGAGTCATCAGCAAAGAGATAGGATTTTCCAGAGAGTCAGAGAGATCATTGATGAAGACCAGAAATAGCACAGGGCCCAGAACACTACCTTGGGGAACTCCAGCCAGAACAGGAAGGGGAGATGAGAGAAATCTATCAGGGCCACACATTGCCTACGACCAGAGAGGAAGTCCGCAAGCCATGAGTGGATTTCCATGGATACCATCGGAGGAGAGTTTGGTGAGCAGAGCTGGGCGCCAGACCGTATCGAAGGCACGTGATATGTCAAGGGAGACAGCTCTGATTTGCTGTTTGGAATTGAGGACCTCCATCCATTGTTGAGACAGCAGAAGTAACATGTCCAGAGTAGAATGACCTGATCTGAATCCAAATTGATGATCAGAGATCAAGCCATTGGAGAAGAGGAAGGATTTGATATCCGAAGCAATGATGGATTCCATGACTTTGCTGATAATTGGGAGCAGGCTGATTGGTCTGTAGTTGCAAGGATCTGTTTTTTGCACCTTTTTTTTGTGTAAAGCGGTAATGTTTGCTGATTTCCAAGATGCTGGCAGATGACCTTGAGCAAAAGAGAGGGTGAAGAGAGGGTGACATCACTTTTTGAGGTGCCGACTTCTTTCCTGGAAGTCCTTGGTGTCCTTGCGTTTTATACCTATCCTGCCACCCCCCCCCCCACCCCCCCCAGGCCCTCTCCCTCACACACATCTCCCGATGTCCCTGCTCTCAAATGTTGTGTTTTTGTGCTTCCTCCCCTTCTCTCCCCATCTTGTCGACCGCTCCCCTTTTTATATAGTTTGTTTGCTTGTTTGTTTGATCTGTTTGTTTGATAAATGTTAGCTCTTTCACGAGCCTCGACTCTGTATACCAAAAAAAAAATAATTAAAAAAATAGAGCGGCAGAGCAGGATTTTAGGACACGTGGGAAATGGACCTTAAACACCCAAAATACCCCGACAAAATACCCCGTAGATCCAAAAGACCCCGAAGACAGTTAAAGACCCAAAATACCCCAAAGACACAAAAGACCCAAAAGACCCTGAATACCATTAAAGACTGAAAACACCCCGAAGACTCAAAATACCCCAAACACCCAAAAGACCCCCAGACCCTTAAAGACCCAAAATACCACAAAAACCACAAAGACCCTGAAGACACAAAATTCCCCAAAGACCCATAAAGACCCAAAAGATTGAAAAGACCCCAATACCCTTTAATACCCAAAATAAAATGAAGACCCAAAAGACCCAAAGACCCTTAAAGACCCCCGAAGACCCAAAATATGTCAAAGACCCAAAATACCCCAAATACCCTTAAATAACACAGAGACCCAAATGATGCTGAAGACTGAGAAGATCTATAAGACCCCAAAGATCCAAAATTCCCAAAATACCTCAAAGAGCCAAAAGACTGAAAAGACCCCAAGACCCATAAATCCCCAAAATCCCATAACCATCCATACACATTTCAGAAATCATCAAAAACACTTATTTCACCCCCCCCCCTGCAGGACCGTGGCATCGGTGTCATTACACATGTGTGTATGTGTGTTTCTACGAGGCAGTGGGGAGTTACCATACAAGCAAAATGGTGGGGGCGCTTCAGGCTGTGGTGCCCGCAGTTCAAAAACAAGTCGCCCGACTTATGACTTCTTCACTTTCCCCCCTCTCCCCCCTTTAACTCTTGGCCCCATGACAGCCAAACAGCTCCTTAAACTGGCGTCCCACCGGGGAGGTCTCCACACCCGGCTTCGTCGCCTCAGGCTTTCACACAGCCTCACGAGTCGCCGAGGGTCTCCACACCGCAGGGCGCCCAACCAGACCTCACCGCCGATGGGCTCCCAATTTCCAGACACCACTGGCTGCCAGGGGCAATTACCGCAGAGGGCGCCGCAGTCACCGCTCCTCCAGAGCTTGATCCGTACCTACGGACACACACATCTTCCCCACCCACAAAATCCACAAAAACATTTCCTTCCCCCCTGCCATTCAATTCTCAACCACATATTTCCATAAAAATAAGTCACAAAAAGAGCTGCCATGGCCTGCTTACATGTGAAATCCCCATTAACATTTCAAATTTTCAAACACATAACTCAATCAAAATTCAATCTCCAACCTCACGACCACACAAAAACACAAAACCTCTACACATAAACAAACGCCACCCACAAGACACTTTGTCGCTCACACACCAATCCCCTCACCGGCCATGCCATCACTCGCACACACTCTCATCACTCTCACTCGTTTATTTCAATGGCGGACCTTCGTGACACGCGAGTGAAGCAAGTGGGGGAGAAGCCATAAGCGCTTACCTTCACTGATCCCACCGGCAGCCTTCAAACCTGCAATAATTAATTCAACCAACACAGGATTTACAACGTACAAGAAAATGCCGGCTTTATTAGCCAAAATACCGGTAACAATGAAAATGCATGATAAACTGTATTGCTAATTGGAGCGCTCCCATACAGACCCAACTCCAAACAATGGGAAAAATAACTGTAAAAATAAATGTGTTTGTGTGGCACTTATCTCTAATTGGCTCTTGAACCTCGTCAGGAATCGTCAAAACCCCCCTCGCGTCCTTGGCAGGAAACTGCGCTCGTTGGCACAAACTAAGCCTCGCTGTGCGTCTGCTCACTCCTGGCTTCGTCGAGAGCGCAGCGAACAGGCCGCGCACGTCCACTCATCGTTCTTGCTTGGGAAACCACAGTTTTCGGTCCCCAGTTCTTGCTTCCCAGGATCACTATGAAGATGTCGGAACATCGTGATGTCGTTCGTGATGAATCTTCCTTGCGTAAGAGCAATAGTGACTGTTCGCTATGGGATCCAGAACGAGAAGAAAACATGTCCTCCATTCCAATTATTTTGTACTTGAGGCTCTGACGTCATCCCACGACGTCTCCATGTCCGCTCCTATCAGCGAGTCTCATCTTACCAGTCCTTGTGCCAATCAAATCCCGGACCAATCACTGCTCTTCTAGGAGTGGCTCCACTGACCTTTTGTGATTGAGGTGGTGATGTAGCGGCTGCGGCACCAGCGGTAGTGTTCGATGCCTGATTTCTGGTTGGTTTTTATTTAGCGTTATTAATTATTGTGTCGATTGCTTGGCTTGGCTATGGTGTGTAGTGCGGTGTCATAAGGAACGCAGGAAAAGATTACAGAGACAACTAGAACGCCACTCAGTAGAGCGCATACTCCGGCCGTGGGTCAAGTTGGAATAATACCTTTTGTTTAACATCCCCTCTCCCCAAAACAATAAATGAAAAAGAAAGTAGGCCCTAACTGTCAGAGAATTAATTTTGATATATCTCGGAATTAGTGGAGAAAAACATCATTTAAGAATAAGAATAAAAGCTTTTATGCAGTAAAACAGAAAAAAAATTCCCCAAAAAATTCCTGGATCCAGAATAATATCCTGAGCTTCACCAAAAACGAATCAATTCTTCCTTATCCCAAGGGCAATCATCCCACCAACTTTCATCCAAATCCGTTCAGAACTTTTCCAGATATCTTGTTCACAAACACATAAACACACGAACATATGAACACACACACACACACACACACACACACGGACGGACGGACACGATCAAATGCATTACTCCCTGGTGGGAGTAATTACGTACAGGGGATTAATTTACCCATAATCCCTCACTAATTAACAAACCCCACCCCCTCTAATGGGGACGACGATACAAGCTCTTTCACGACATAGTCTACACAAATTTCCTACTTATTACATGGGGTTTCTTCTTCTTCACGACATTCGGAGCACACTACCTATGCATTCTACCTGGACTAAGGTATTACCTACCCCCTACAAACGTAGCAATATATATATAGATATAGATATAACGTCACATGCACAACAAGGACCTGAGGAGGCAATGGACAAATCAACACAGTCTTTGAAATTTGAACCTGAGATCTGAGAATCAAGAGCGGCATGCACAGATGTGAACTCTAAACAGGCAATCGTTTTGGCTGAAGAATATCCTTTCCAAAACTTAAGTAGCACCTCCAACCACTCACCACAACCTCCCTCATAATATGCATGTAATTTGGAATGGTTCGCTTAATGTGGGCATTGTGCATTTGTAGTTTGTGAGCATTACAGCATGCCAATGTGCGGAATGCTCCCACTAAGTGCAATGTCATGGCTCAATAGTGTTGCACAGCTGACAATCTCTGAGGGCCGAATTTGTGAATTCCGTAGGTGTCTCTCTGCATCGACCGTTCTTCTTGGTCTCTGGCCAGCTGTGATTACATGATTGACGATGGGGTCAGGCATGCCTAGCAGACGATTTTTCAGACCGCCACTCAACCTCCCCTCTCCTTTTGCTCCTACATCCAATGCACTGCATGTCTTCCCGCACCAGTGAATCACTCTTTATTGGAAATATCTGTCTTTTTTTTTGCATTGGTAATGCTCATGTTAACCATCAAATGATTAATGTTCGCAAACTCATTTTGCTTATCATTGAACATGAACAGGTAGTATATGCCTTATCCTTATCATGCTTATTGTACTGCCCAAAGCAGGCAGAAACACACTCAGTCATGGGAATCTACTCCCACCTTCCTTGTGGCCTTGGAAGTTTTTTGGCCCAAGTTTTTCACGGACCTCGGCTAGCTAAGCCGGATTTTAGACCGGATCTGATTTGGGCGGTGACTTGTAATTTGGTCAGGGTGCAAAAGACACCCTGGGATCTTTCACGTCCAACTAATGCCATCAGTCGGGGCGCCCACATTAGCATACATATGAATGACGGCACACTTTGTGATGCAGCAGTAGTATAAGAATGTTGGTTCTGGGACAATCCCAATTTAACATTGAAGTGAATGGGAAAAATGAAAAAACAATTTGACCTCCCTCCCAAAATATCATACTTATTTCTCCCATTTTTAGCTCACCTGGAAGGAAGTTAAGGGTGGCTTATACGATGGCGCGTCTTCAGTCCGTCCGTCCAACCGTAAACACTTGAAACTTCTCCGAAACCGCTGAAGGGATTGTGACCAAACTTGGCACAAATGATATTTGTTGTGTTGTGACGAAAGTTTGTTCACGGCATTAAAAAAAAATCCGGTTCTAAGGGGTTTTACCAGAGGTCAAAGTGCATCGAGGTTTGACCCCCCAAAATAGGAATTTGCTTTTTTCTCTGAAATTACAAACACTATTTCGATGAAACTTGACCAGAACCTTCACCACCCGTGATGTACCGAAGTTTTTTCATGGCACAAAGAAAATCGAAGTTTAAAGGGGGTAAATGGGGGGGTCAAAGTGGGTCAATACTGTAGCCCAACACAATACTGTAGCCAAGAATGGACAATCTCAAGGCTACAAGTCCATCTCCAGAGACATTGATGCTCCTGTGTCCACCGTACGCAAGGTTATCAGGAAGTTTAAGGCCTATGGCACTGTAGCCAACCTCCCTGGACGTGCCCGCAAGAGAATACGTGATCAAAGATTGCAGCGAAGGATTGTACGAATGGTGGAGAAAGTACCTCTATCAACTGCCAAACAGATTCAAGCTGACCTTCAGACACAGGGTATGACAGCTTCAACTTGCACCATCTGTCGCCAACTCAATGAAAGGGGTTTCTATGGTAGGAGACCCAGGAGGACCTCACTGCTGAAGAGAAAGACATAGGAAAGCCCAACTGGAGTTTGCCAAAACTCACCTGAACAAGCCAAAATCCTTATGGGAGAATGTCCTGTGGACCGATGAGACCAAATTAGAGCTTTTTGGTAAAGCACATCATCTGATTGTTTACAGAAAACAAAAATGAAGCCTTCAAATAAAAGAACACCTTCCCTACAGTCAAATATGGAGGAGGTTTAGTGATGTTTTGGGGTTGCTGCGCTGCCTCTGGCACTGGGTGCCTTGAATGTGTGCACGGCATCATTAAATAAGGAGATTACCAAGGTATTTGGGAATGCAATGTTCAACCCAGTGTCAGAAAGCTGGGTCTCCATCAAAGGTCATGGGTCTTGCAGCAGGGCAATGGCCACAAACACATTTCAAAAACCACCCAGGAATGGTTCAAGACAAAACGCTGAACTGTTCTGAAGTGGCCAGCAATGAGTCCAGA
Organism: Myxine glutinosa; assembly: GCF_964187855.1. Classification (NCBI taxonomy): domain Eukaryota; kingdom Metazoa; phylum Chordata; class Myxini; order Myxiniformes; family Myxinidae; genus Myxine; species Myxine glutinosa. The sequence goes on from NC_136263.1 coordinate 147,183,121, forward strand.
TCTAAATCCCATTGAACACCTGTGGGGAGATATTGTTACGGTTTCCACGCGACCCTCGTTCCCTTACCAAGGGGAGATTAAGCCCCTTGTTCTCTTTGGGTCGTCGCAACCGTGAGACTTGAGTCGCCACTCCCGGGCAGACGCAGGACAGGGTTTCGGGACAATTCTCGCACGTACCTAAGTACCTACGCCGCCGCGGAAGCGGGGATCAAGTCTCGCACGAACCACGCGTAATTTGAGTACATCCGAGTGGATGGCATACCACGTGGTCCGTGCAGTTACCTTGTATTGGAACCCGATTAAAGCGATATAATTCGTACCACGCTTAGTCAATAGATGGAAGGGACGAAACCGTCGAATAGAAGGAAGAACACAGGTTTATTTACAGCTATACAAGTCGAAGAGACACAGAGCAGGCACTTAAGCAGTCTTAGCTTATTCTCCAGACAATGGGCCCGTTCACACTCACAGGGGGAATGAAGGAAGGATGGTTCATGTGCTGAACGCGCCGGCTTTGTTGTTCAGGAACAGCTCGCCCGGCGTGGCCCTCTGCGGTCACAGCATGTCCCCCAACGAAGGCAGGCAGGCAGGCGGGAGGGATCCTCGCAGCGCGTATCTCAAACAAAGGCAGGCAGGCGAATATGCGCGTCTCTCGCCAGGCTCGGCGGGCCCTCACAGCGCGATTTATATAACGGCACGCTTTCACCCTCGTAACTCAACAGAGGATCTGCCTCAAGCTCAACCGAGCATTTAACTTGTAACTCAATTCAACACCGCGCACTCTCAGAACTGTTCAACAGAGGACCCCGGCTCATAACTGAGGTGGGGGCTTCGCGCAAGGGGTTATATTGCCACGCCCTTAGCCCGCATCGAATGTTCCAAACCATGCCTTTTGACGCAGTGCTAAGCCACTCCCTTCGAGCCCTGATTGGCAGCTCCTGCTTATCGGTCACTCCCACTTCTCCTGTTCCGCCTTCCTTCGGCTCGCCTCAACTTGTCAGGCCGGCCTCGTGGTAATTTGCGCCAAAAACCAAAGCATCGAGGCGACATAAAGCATTGGAAGGAGACCTAACTCTCATTATTCTACTCAACGCAAACTAAACATAGGAAAGGTCTACGCTTACATTTACTATGAAATAACTGAGCCTAAATGAGGCTACATGTTGTAGTGTGACTAACTATGAGGGGAAAATTAACCTTTATTTGCAAAAACACAAAACTGCAACAATATGAAAACAGCAGTTGGGAGAAGCCACCCTTCAAATCTGGGAGAACTGGAGCAGTTTGCTACAAGAGGAGTGGGCAAACTGCAGGTAGAGAGGTGTAGGAAGCTCATTCATGGCTATAGGAAGTGCTTGACTGCAGTTATTTTGTCCAAAGGCCGTGCTACCAAATATTAATTTTGGGTGTCAACAATTTTGTCAATGCCATTTCTTTTTATTTTCTGATTTTAAAGGATATATTTCGTTCTGAATCAAAAATAAATGTTCTGTAATATTAACAGTGAAATAAAGAATTGTGGAGACCAAATACTTTTTTCAATTTCAACTTCTTTTTAGAGAAAATTGTGCGTTATTTGAAAAAAGTGCAAGGGTGCCAATATTTTTGTCCACGACTGTAAGATGAGTTTCCTGAGCAAATTACTGAGCAAACAAGGAAGAGGCTTTGGCTGTGAGATTTCTCTGCCAACCTTGACATCAATCCCTCCAGGTTACAGGACCGAAGAGACACGTATTGATGAAGTCATTTCACTGGTGGTTGCACATCTCTTGCTCCAATGCTTTTTGCTTACGAGCAGAACCCAGAGCTGGAAAACATCAGAGATTTCGAAATTTGTCATATTTTCAGGGATTTTTTTTTGAGGAATTGTGATGATTAATTGGAGGATCAGGAAAACCATGAGGGTGTTCAGCTGGAAGTGAATGATTCTATCACCGTCTCACACTACTATATACCTTCCTCTCTTTCTTTTCTTCACCACTTACACCGATTACCAAGCACCTGGTACTGCCTTTGACACACCTGTCAGGCTTTGTCACACTCGGCTGTCTGTAAGCAGTAGCCTTACATTCTATCTGTTTGTATGTCTGCAAAGACGTCAGTTTGATTGTTTCCTTGTGCCATCATGCTTCCTTTAAGGTGATGCGGTTGGCTCTTTGGTGGATATGAATGCCAAAGCAATTTTTGGTGCTCTTGTAGTCAGGGTTGGCACTAATTGGCCCAGCCCAAATTTCCCCACCTTGGATTTAAAAAAAACACGCACTTAAATAAATCCAGTATTTTCCCAGTAAAGTGGGCTTATAAAAATCCCAATTGCTGTCTTTTTCCAACCCTTTCAGGGAATACCAAGGGGTCGCAGTGACCAAATATCAGGAAGGGTGGGTCGGCTGGTAAATCCAGCTGAGAAACAATGTGTTAACGTATTTGTTTCCGAGTCTGTGAGGTCGCGAGTTTGAACTCCAGCCGAGTCATTTAAATTAGTACCTTCTGCTTCCTTGATTTGCACTCAGCATTTAAAAAGGATAGAGCACGGGCAAACAACCACAGGTCGGCAACCATTGCGTAGGCTTGATGGGCCCGACGACCTCCTCCTGCGCCGAATTTCCTTGTAAGGGAAGTCCTATTATTACTATATTCCAATAATGGCTGATATTGAGGTCGTGTAAACGTTTCTACATTTTAATGGAGAGTGAGGGCTTCACCAAAGGACCATTTACATATTACGTGTGACCGATCTGCTTGTCTGTCTTTGATTCGGTTTGATCACAGAAGCTGAGCAGAGTCGAGTTTGGTTGATAGTTGGTAGACTACTTGGTTGGCAGACCTCCATGGAAAGCTAAGAATAATGGATTGTAATGAGATAGGAAAGGCAACCTAAAGGACATGAGGTAAGAAGTAGGGAGGGAAGAGGAATGTAAGGGACATGAAGAAGGGTTAGAGGAGGAAACAGGCTCATACTTCCACCACCATTTTGACTATTTAATCTGCCGGTGCCCCCACTTTATAACATCTAATCCAGCAAGCAAATTTTTATACATGTATGTATGTATATATATATATATATATATATATATATATATATATATATATATATATATATATATATATATATACATACTAGACGACCCATGACACGTTGGGTCAATGTCAGTTTGAATAGATATGAGAATAGAACTAAAGCGAACGCTGGACATCATCAGGGAGATTATTTGGGCCAGCAAGCCATAAGGCTCACCTCTCCAGCGTTCTAAATCACTTACCTGTGACACGTGATTTCGGCCCTTATCTCCGATCACGTTTTTTTGTTTTGTTTTTTTTTAGAAAAAAACACGCGACCCGTGGACTACCACGATTTTGTTGTCAGAGGACACTTCTGATGACGATGTTCTTTGTCGACGATCCTCCATTTACATAAACTCGCACGTTCTCTTTCCTCTTCCCTCGACTGAGCGCCACATACAGCTGACCATGCTGGAAGACCGGTTTCTCCAGGTAGACCAGCACATTCTCCATAGTTTGCCCTTGCGCCTTATGGATCGTCATT
>NC_136263.1:147191664-147251664 GCF_964187855.1 Myxine glutinosa
CTTGCTGACCGTGGTGTAGAGCATATGGAGTGGCCTGCCATGTCCCCGGATATGAATCCGATAGAGAACTTGTGGGCAGAATTAATGCGTCAAATCGACCACTTGGACCAGCAGCCTGCCTCTGTGCGTGAATTGCAGCAGACTATTGTCACTGCATGGCAAGCGATTCCTGTCCAAACCTTGGCAAATCTCGTGAACAGCATGCCTCAACGTGTACGTGCTCTCCTGAATGCTCGTGGGGGTTACACGAAGTACTGAACTGTAATTTTACTGTCCGTAATCCCAGTCGTAATTTAACTTTTGTTTTTGTTTAAAAAAAAATTGGCGAATGTGCAAAATAAAGAGATACTTCTGGAAAACGTACAGAAGTTTAACACAGTACTGTCCATGAATTGAGTTCGATATCAGTTTACATCACTTTCAAGGATCAATTTATTTATTTCGAAATGTCAAATGTGGTTTTTGTTTCTTTTAAAGGTCACATAAACAAAATCTAGAATAATTTCAACATAATTCCAATTAACATTTGGTTCTAAGACATCTTGCAAAGTAAGTTCACCCTCACAAAAAAAATATTCCATATTAAATGCCAAGTCTGTATATATATATTGTTGCGGATAAGAGGATTGAGTTTTTTTGATTGTGTTGTATTGTATAGTAAATGGTTGTGAATTATTGGTTTAGTCTGAGCCCTCCTTGCTCCAGTCTGTTGTATAAAGGTCAAAGGGCGTTCCGGTAGTTAATTCCATAAAGCATACATTGAAGGACACTATAATATCCCTGTTCAGTAGTTTATTTCCTTATTCTGTGTATTAGGTTAAGGCTTTGTCTTCCATTAAAATGACACTCCATTGCACCAAGTGAAATAAGATAGATTCCCTTCATTCTTCATTCCCATTCCCAAAAACCTCAATTTCCCCTTTCGTCATGGCCAAGCCTCAATTTGCCAATTACATCCCCTCCAAAACCACCATTGAACATGTGCTCGGGTCGGGGAAGAAAGGCGTGCCCGCCCGTCGTCATCAAGGGCGGAGCCAGAGGGTCGCGCGACCAACCATGGCCGAGGTGAGCACACCGATGGGCGTGTCCTGAAGGCCGGCGGCTTAATCGCCGGAGGCGTTATAAAAGCGCGCGCGCAAGTGGTCAGGAGTTGCGTAAGGAGGTCCATGACAGGAGTTGCGTAGAGAGGTCCATGACAAGAGAGGTCCATGACAAAGAGAGGTCCATGACAAGAGTGGCGGCTGCATCCGCAGCAGCTTGAGCCACCGAAACTGCATCCACAGCAGCTTGAGCCACCGAAACTGCAGCCACAGCAGCTTGGAACCAGACGGACGTTTTGAGCAGGACCGAAAAGGAACGGCGGCTGCCAAATGTGCCGATCGGGCTGCGGTATCCGTGGACCGGCCTCCCCCCTCCAGCCATCCACCTCCTGCCATTCCTATCATCATCCCCCGTGTAAGTGTGTTCGTAGTCTGTCTTTTGTCTTGTCCCTGGGAATAAGTTAAGCCTGTTAGATAAGCTAGTATTTTCACTGTGTCTCTAAAATCTTCTGTATATTATTTTCTTATCTTTCCTTCTTCCTTGGTTATTTTGAGCATGTAAATAGTAGAAATAAATTTAGTAGTATTTCCAACCTTTTGGTTGTCTGCTTCTTCTTCACATCCGTGTCGCCTTAGTCTTTTCCCTATTGAATATCTGTGGCGCGATCCGGCCAACGCTCGGGAATCGGGTTAGTCCGAGTAAATGTACGACCGCGGGGCCATCCGCTCGGCAAACATAACATCTTATCCGCGGGCCGTAACAATATATATATATATATATATATATATATATATATATATATATATATATATATATATAGTTACAGACGTGGCTTGGATGTTATTTACCGAGCGGTTTTATGGTATGACCACGTCTGCACAAGTTACCCGATTGTGCCCGAACGTTGACTAGTCGCGCGATGCTGGCTCAATAAGAAAAAGAAGAAGACACCCGGCTGGATTACAATAACACAATACGACACCAATGTTTCAATTCTCAAGACCTCCGGAGGAGATTATATTCATACGGAAAGGTCAGATTACAGGGGCTAGAGGTATAATCACAGAAAGACAGGCACTTAGACACACTCTTATATTAACCCCGGACAGACGACAGACAAACGGGACAACGGCTGACTCACACGGGGGTTGATGGCAGGAAAGCGGGTATCGATGGCTCCAGGTCCTCCTGGGCTCGGGGCAGGGTACAGTACGGTCCGGTCCGGTCCAAAGATGCGGAAGGTTGCACAGCGCTCGAGGTGGTAACGTTCTTTCACAGGCGGGTTCTCTTCCTCTCAGCGGTCGTAGGCAACGTTCTTTCTCCAGCTGGGGGCGCATCTGACGTCACATCCGGCGCGTGGCCGCGTATATCCGGCGGGGAGTGACACGCCCTCGGCTCGTTAGCTCCGCCTCGTGGAATCGGCACGTTGCTTCTCATTGGGTGCGTGCGGGGGGTTTACCAGGCTCCGCCCTTGACGAGGAGCTGACAAGGAGCCCCTTCGTGGTAACCCCGTGGAGCGCGTGGTCAATGGCGCTAATCGAGCCGGTGTGAGGACGCATCCTCCCCCGCTCCGCCGCCATCTCCTCTGTTGTTGTTGTAATTGTTGGGCAAGAAGATGGAAGGAGGTATGGGAAAGGTCCTAAACTCACTACTGATGCCATATAATCACATTCTGGTGCAACGAAGAGTCATAATTAATGGAGACGAGGCCTTAACTGACATAGACTAAGAATAACTAGGAAGATGTCCGAAAGTTGTCTACGTGTGGTGCGGTGGACCTGGGCACGACATTTAATGGGGGAATAAGGGGAAGGTCGGCTCTACTGATTGTTATTTACATGCAATGGGACTAGGGAATGGGGGATTGGGGAAAGTTGGGGAGTATTGGAGAAAATAGGGGAATATTTACAAGCGGATATGGAGGCCAAATTCCATATTCGCAACATTGCACCCTTCTCTACCCTCGGGGCGTCCCGACCCGATAAATTTTTACCTACTTTAGTGTGGCACGCAATGTAGTTCCCTCTACTATTAACTCTACCCTGAGTGCGACAGTTTTACAGATATTCACAAATGAGTAAATATGTCCCCCTGCGACGTTGCACCCTTCTCCTCACAGAAACACACCCACAGGATAACCGAATCCGGAAAGAATTCTCAAACTAAACATACAGCCGGTAGGGAGCATTATTTACAAGACTACGCTGATATTTACACTACGATCCAGGACCTGTTTTTGGAGGAACACATGCAGATGTTATGCATAGAGAGAGAGCGCTTGCCAACATCGATACACCAACCCACGAGTGCTCTGTGGCCGACGGCCTTTAATAACGTGCAGAGCACCCTTCCCGAGCATCAAAAGCACCACCCCACCACCAATCGGTGCAGTCACCATTGTTCATTGGAATAAAAATAAATTCGACAACCCCTAACCCTGCAGGTGTCTCTTGCTCTTCTTGTGGTGCACTTGGTGTTAATTAACAGTGGTTCACCTGTATGGCATAGGTGCCACGTTGACCCATAGGTCCATCCCCGGGTGGTGCTTGGCCGCAACCGAACTGCGGTCCATTGTGGGTGGCCACAAACATTGCGGTCCATATGGTGTATCGATCCCGGCAGCAAACAGCGAAAGTGCAGGCCCACAACTGCGCAGCCAGCACCTCTCTCTCCTCTCTCTCTACCCCAAAGCCAGATCCTCGGAGGTGGGAGACAAAAGAAGCAGACAAGTGAGTAAGGTGGTAAGGGCGCAAAAGTGCACGCAATGTAAGGTGATGCACACTGGGGGCACATGGGAACCAGGTGAGACAGGTACGTTCCTATCGTACGCCCCCCCCCCCCCACCAGGTAACCTACATGGCCCCTCCCTTACCCCTTACTGTATCCACAAAACACAACACTACCCATAAACATCTACTTTACAAATCAACAAACATCCCTACTGTCTTCCCCGTTCCTCCCATATACCAAATTCGTCTTCTCTCCCTCCTAACCAATCAAATTTGCCATTTTCAACTCTCATCAAAATTTGCCATTTTCAACTCAACATCAAAATTTGCCATTACCAATTCATCATCAGTCCCTCCTAGGGAGGGAGAGATGGAATCACCCCAATGTCTCATCCACGTCGTGATGCGTCTCACAAATCCACAGCAATTTCATTTCCTGCAACAAAACAAAGAAAACACAGGTGTGGAGTCATCATCATCACCACAGGTAAGTGGCTGCGTATGGTGCGACAGGTTCATTAATCCTAACTATTTCCTAAATGACTTTAACAACTTTACACTACCCGGGGTCTTTCTCCGGCCAAACCATTGGCCCTCTTACACTATGGGTTCTAAAAACCAATTCCCATTGGCCAAACTGTGGTGCTTCTCAATTTGGGGTCTCACTCCCCCGATTCATCTCCCGGTGCCCTCGCACAATTTCTGGGCCGCGACGTGTAGCTCTCCCAACAGGTCTACCCACCTGCACACCTCCACCACTGTAGTTGCCACCCGAGCTTACCTAGCTCCTCACCCTAACCTAACTACCTGGGGACAGCCCCTCTCCTGGCTCTGTCACCCCATGGTGCCCTCTGGCACTGGGCTACCCGGGTCCGTCCTCCGGATCCTCGGGCCCCATCCACAACAACTACTACCGGCTCCCAGAGCCCACCTGCGGCCTCACCTGGCCGACATCCTCACAGTGGTGGAGTGCCCAACCAACTACACACACTAACAGGCTACACGCCCAGCCATTTCCACAACACTAATGCACCCATCCACAACACCATTCTGCAACCGCACCACAAATGCCAATATCCAACCACAATTTACCTGTACCCTCTACCTAACACTTACACTACCCGCCCCGGGTATCCGTGATGGGGTCCACTCTTCCCCCATTCACACCTTCGCACCATGCACACCACTCCGTACCACTTACTCCCACTCTCTCCACACACCTGTACCTGCACACCTGTGCTCTCACACCTGGTGCCACCTGCACCCTTCTCTCCCCAAGCGCATTCGCGCTGATCCACACACTCACTACTCATACACTGCTCCACACACCTGTCCAGTTGCACACCTGTGCAATCACACCTGTTCAATTCTCACACACACAGCATCATCTCAGCTAACTACTCCCTTCTGAAACTTGCGCTTCCCAGTCGTCCCTTTAAACTATTGCGCTCCCTCGTCATTATCATCCATACTAATCTACCTGCGTCCCCACTACAGGTATCAGTCACTAACTAAACTTAACGTTACCTAATGTCAATCTCTTCTAGATCCCTACAATATAACCTAACCCACCCGGGCTAGTTTCCACTGCCATACACCCCATAAGCTATTGCTCCTTTGCGCCCCCATGGGAAAGGTGGCAGGGATGCCATCCCACCACATCGGGGGTCTCTCACTACCAATTTCGCTCGTCCAAATCCAACAATTCAAAAATTTTCCATTTACTGCCAATCACTACTGCCAATCCCTTGCCAATCATCAAATTTTGTTTTTCTCTAATTTTGGGTCCAAAACACTAACCTCATCACCCAGTCGACTCACTAATACCTCTCGGTGCGCCAATCCCTGTCCAGAGCCCGGCTTCGTAAAGCCAAGCAATGGATGCTGGTTGTTTTGTGCCAGCGGCTGAATGCGTCCGGCACTCGGTGCAGGGACGGGGGCTTACCCGGGCCGAGATCCCACGCACCACCTCGGCGTGGAGCCATCCAATGCCCCGATCTAGACCTGCCGGCACGTCTCACCAAAAAGTGGTCGCCATGACGACCCTTTCTATCGGGCTGCCAGCTCCGCCTAGTGGAGCCTGGACGCGGCCGTTCAAAGCGAGGCCCAGCACGCACCGAGGGCCCGCTTCGGCTAAAAGTCGCTCTAACCTCTAACCCGTTTAACGTCGATGCTTCACCTGCATGCTTACACCCCGCAGCCCGTTCCTTGCTCACACATCCAGCCGTTTCCCTGCTCCTCGTACCTTTCCTTACACACCCAGGTACACCCATTCCACTCACAGCCTTGGTCACACACCTGACCACCGAACACTTTGGCACACATTCGTTGCTCGCACACCTCACCAATACACCGCTTCGCGCCCCCTCCGCGGTCACCTCCTCTGTGACAATCACAGGTGTGCCCTCATTCGCACACCCAATCACGTGCCTCACCACCAACTCCAGCGTGCATTCCCACTCACGCTCTACCATTCCAGGTGTGCATCCTTCCATCCCAGGTGTACATCCTCGCTCACCTGTCACAACTAACTCACGCTCCATGTCACTCCCACTACTTTCACCTCCATTCCTGACAGCGCACTCACCCTTACTCTTGACAGCGCACTCTTTCCCCATGCACCTGTCCGTCACACACCTTTCTCGCGCACACTCTCCCGTCACACCCTCTGCAACACTTACCACAGGTGTGCATTCTTCCTTGCCTTTGACAGCGCACTCTTTCCCCATGTACCTGTCCATCACACACCTTTCTCGCGCACACTCTCCCGTCACACCCTCTGCAACACTTACCACAGGTGTGCATTCTTCCTTGCCTTTGACAGCGCACTCTTTCCCCATGTACCTGTCCATCACACACCTTTCTCGCGCACACTCTCCCGTTACACCCTCTGTAACACTCACCACACCGCGCTTCCATGTGCTCCCTCGCACACACGCTACGACCGACTCCTTCTCGCCAACACCCTCACTCCTTGGCACACACTTTTTCCTCACACACCCCAGAGTCGGACTTTCTCGCACACCTCCTTTTTCGCACACCAGACCTGTCGCACACTTCACCAACGGCCTCTCACGAACACCCGGGTCTATCTCGACCCCCAAGCTTCTTAAATCCCCTGGCGCATCATACGCACGACCATATTGGTCACCACTTACACCGGGTCCTCTTCCTCTTCGCTTCTCCTCCATCACCTGCGAATCCCTCATCCGGTTAATGAGCACATCATCACGATCCGAACACAGACTTTGGACCAATTCTTTTACTTCCTCCTTTATCTCTTTCTTATCCTCTCTCCGTCGCTTTTTAATTTCGCTCACCCCTTCTTCCACTTCTTCTAATTTCTGCTTCACCTCTTTTATTCCCCGGTACGTTTCCTCAAGCTCGTCCTCTAAGGCTACCTTGACCGTTTCCAGGTGCGTCCTCACCTGCCGGTCCTTCGTCTCCATTACCTCTATCACCTCGTCCAACCTCGTTGTCAGTCCCTCACGTACCATCTGACATTCCCTCTTCGTCGCTATCAAGTCATTTTTTATGTCGTTTTGTGTCGCTTTTAAACCTCCTAATACCGCAGTGTTCCTTTGAACCTGCTCCACTAACTCCGTTTGTCCCACCGTCAGCTGCTCCACCTCCTGCGTCAGGTCCTCTATGCCCCCTTGTAACTTTACAGTCCCCTTTCTCACCTCCTTCTCCATGTGCTCCTTACAGTGCCTCACCTCCTCGCGCACTCCTCCGACCTCCTCACTCACTCCTCTTCTGACCTCCTCTCCCATCACTTGCATCTCCTGCCCAGATGCCACCCTCATCTGCTCCATTTCCTCCCTGTGAGCATCCAGTTTGGTTTCTACCCCCATTCTGACCCCCTCTATCTGCTGCTCCATTTGTTTAACTTCCCTTTCCGCTTGGTCCCTCATGTCCCTCAATTTGCCTTCCATACTGTTTTCTAACCCCTCTAACCCATTTTTCACTCCCTCTATCTGATTCTCCTGGGCAGCCATTCTATTTTCTACCCCCATTAACCCATTTTTCACTTCTTTTATCCCGTTGTCTAACCCCTCAAAATTATTGTCTAACTTCCCAAATTTCTTGTCTAACCCCTCACTGGTACCCCTCGCTTCGTCCCTCATTACCCCCATTTGGTTTCCCATTACCCCCATTTGGCCCTCCATTCGCCCACTATCAACCCTCATTTGCTCACTCTGAGCATCCATCCGGTTCCCCAATTGGTTACTCTGCAGTTTGAGGGACGCCTGCATTTGCGCCATAAATTGCTCCATGAGGGCCTGCATCTGGGCCATCCCTCCCACTTGTGCAGCGGGTGCGGCCGCCGTAGCTATGTGCGAGGCGCCATTTCGCGCGTCTGCTACCCCCGCTGTTTCGCTCTCCTCATGTCCCTCATGTCCCTCAATTTGGTCCTGGACCGACCCTGCTTCACTCTCCCCTACCGGACCCCAGCCGTCTTGATCCGCCATAGCGCGACTTGCAAAATTCGAGTTTCGTAAAACAAATCCAAATTTTTTTTTTTTTTCGTTATAATTTCGTCGAGCGCAGTAACCGCGGGACCGCGCTCCGAATCGATTCGGTCGAGCGCCGTACGCGCTCCGGCTCGATTTTCCCTCCCAAAATTTGGGCCTAACTAATTTAGTCCCGGGTCCGAATCTCACTCCTCGACACCAATTGTTACTCTAATAGTACAATTGGTGTTCCAAAATTTGGGCTAAATAAATTTAGTCCCAGGTTCGAATCCAACTCCTGACAACCAATTGTTACAGACGTGGCTTGGATGTTATTTACCGAGCGGTTTTATGGTATGACCACGTCTGCACAAGTTACCCGATTGTGCCCGAACGTTGACTAGTCGCGCGATGCTGGCTCAATAAGAAAAAGAAGAAGACACCCGGCTGGATTACAATAACACAATACGACACCAATGTTTCAATTCTCAAGACCTCCGGAGGAGATTATATTCGTACGGAAAGGTCAGATTACAGGGGCTAGAGGTATAATCACAGAAAGACAGGCACTTAGACACACTCTTATATTAACCCCGGACAGACGACAGACAAACGGGACAACGGCTGACTCACACGGGGGTTGATGGCAGGAAAGCGGGTATCGATGGCTCCAGGTCCTCCTGGGCTCGGGGCAGGGTACAGTACGGTCCGGTCCGGTCCAAAGATGCGGAAGGTTGCACAGCGCTCGAGGTGGTAACGTTCTTTCACAGGCGGGTTCTCTTCCTCTCAGCGGTCGTAGGCAACGTTCTTTCTCCAGCTGGGGGCGAATCTGACGTCACATCCGGCGCGTGGCCGCGTATATCCGGCGGGGAGTGACACGCCCTCGGCTCGTTAGCTCCGCCTCGTGGAATCGGCACGTTGCTTCTCATTGGGTGCGTGCGGGGGGTTTACCAGGCTCCGCCCTTGACGAGGAGCTGACAAGGAGCCCCTTCGTGGTAACCCCGTGGAGCGCGTGGTCAATGGCGCTAATCGAGCCGGTGTGAGGACGCATCCTCCCCCGCTCCGCCGCCATCTCCTCTGTTGTTGTTGTAATTGTTGGGGAAGAAGATGGAAGGAGGTATGGGAAAGGTCCTAAACTCACTACTGATGCCATATAATCACATTCTGGTGCAACGAAGAGTCATAATTAATGGAGACGAGGCCTTAACTGACATAGACTAAGAATAACTAGGAAGATGTCCGAAAGTTGTCTACGTGTGGTGCGGTGGACCTGGGCACGACATTTAATGGGGGAATAAGGGGAAGGTCGGCTCTACTGATTGTTATTTACATGCAATGGGACTAGGGAATGGGGGATTGGGGAAAGTTGGGGAGTATTGGAGAAAATAGGGGAATATTTACAAGCGGATATGGAGGCCAAATTCCATATTCGCAACAATATATATATAATTTATTTTATAAACAGGAATCAAATTCCTGTGAGGGGCAAAGTGTGAAAAAATTCTGACTCAATGTGGGGCTCGAACCACGGACCTCCGTTGATAACACGTCAACAGCCCACCCAGTAGGCACACAGACATTGGATCCACGTTGAATGAACGTCAAGATTCGACGTGGACCCGAGGTTGAAACGAGTTGGATTTGCAAATTGGATCAACGTCATTTTTCCAATGTTGAATAAACGTCGTTTTTCCAACATTGATACATTTTCCACGTCGAATAAACGTTGATACAATGTCACACTTTCAACGTCGATGTAGGGTCGAACAACCAACATTGAAACAATGTCATTTATTCGATTAAAAAATCAAGCCAAGTTGCCGACGGTGAAACAACGTTGAATGACTGTCGGGTTTTGATGTAGGGTTGGGTTTTGGTTGTCCGACGTCGCGACCTCATTCCAACCGTTAATCGACGTTGAAACAACGTCGTGTCCCCGCTGGGCACTGCGCTATTGAGCCAGCCGCAATCTCCTCAGAACTTTTCCACACTTAACACTGCGAGCTTTATCATGGCCGATGTCTTACGTGCTTGCAAGGCAGACCCCGAATGTGAGCGTAAGTATATGCATGCGTATGTATGTGTGAATAAGTAGAAATGCATTGAAGATTAATTCAAATACAATTCACATACACATATACACATACATACACATACACACATATATATATATATATATAACGGCATTTTATTGCATGTTTTATTTACCTCCACCACCGAAGGTGAATGGAGGTTATGATTTCACCCCAGTCTGTTTGTTTGTCTTTCTGTCTGTGAACAAAATATCTCAAAAAGTTGTGGACGGATTCAGACGAAACTTGGTGGAGCGGTTGGGTGTGTGATACGGACGAACTCGTTCAATTTTGGTAAAGATCTGAATACGGATCCGGATACGAGAATTAAAAAAATACAATTCACTGATTCTTCATCATTGAGTGATGGAGTGAAAAATGATTTGAATGAATGAATGAATGATCGTTTTAAGGCCATTTTCCCCGCTAAAGCGGGGGTTAGCCTTGCGGGCCCCATGACCTCATGGTTCCCTGTTTGAGGCAATGTTTTTATGGCCGGATGTCCTTCCTGACGCCAACCCTTGGTCGCCTCTTACGATGCGCAGGGATACGGTGTACCTATTCTAAGCCGGGGTACACACCGGGATCATTCATCCCAGCAAGCTGGTACTCAATTTGCCGACCTCGGAAGGATGAACAGGCTGAGTCAACCCCCCTGGCGTTAATTCAGCAATCGATCGGGATTCGAACCCAGGATCCTAGGATATGTAGCATGATATCTGAAAAAGCTGTGGATGACTCATGACAAAACTTGTTGGATGTGTGGGGTAAGTGATAAGAACAAGCCCATTAGATTTTGGTTCATGTCCGGATCCAGATCTGACCTATCAGTGGGATACAAAACGTAAACTGTTCAGTCTGGTGGAAGCATGCGCTCTACCGAGTGTCCTAGTGTTTTTGTTGTTGTTTTTCAATTGTACAAATCGCATTTCGAGTCATTGAGTCCTAACTATTCGGGTTTATAATCTGTGCACCTTTTCAAACAATAGAGCTGTATGACTTCAAAAAGCGATTTATAGAGTCCTGTTCGCATTACCACCAGTACCCCTGGCTGATGATGTGAGCATCCCAAGTTGAATCCCATCTATCACATACTTTTCCACCATATACTGCAATGTAATTTCATGTAAAAGTACAATGAAATATTTGTCCTGCATGGATGCCCTATTCTCCCCCCCCCCCCCCAAATTTGCCCTATTCCTCCCCACCCCCCAACTTTGCCTTACCCCCCCCCAACTTTGCCCTATTCCACCCCCACAACTTTGCCATATTCCTCCCCCCCCCAACTTTGCCCTATACCCCCCCCCAACTTTGCCCTATTCCCCACCCCCCCCAACTTTGCCCTATTCCCCCTCCCCAACTTTGCCCTATCCCCCTCCCCAACTTTTCCCTATTCCCCCCCAAACTTTGCCTTAATTCCCCCCCCCAACTTTGCCCTAATCCCCCCCCAAACTTTGCCCTATCCCTCCCCACCCCCCAACTTTGCCCTATCCCCCTCCCCAACTTTTCCCTATTCCCCCCCAAACTTTGCCTTAATTCCCCCCCCCCAACTTTGCCCTAATCCCCCCCCAAACTTTGCCCTATTCCTCCCCACCCCCCAACTTTGCCCTATTCCCCCCCCCAACTTTGCCCTAATCCCCCCCCATCTTTGCCCTATTCCCCCCCCCCCCCAACTTTTCCCGATTTCGATGTACGAGCTCCTCTACTTACCTTCAATCAATGTAAAAAAGAAAGGTATTTTATCAACTTAAAGAGCAATGCAGAAACCTTTAAGATAAACAAGCATGTGGGAACAACCAAATGGCAAGTGATATTAAGATGGAAGGACAAAGAAAGGACATCTGTTATTTCCACACCAGTTGGACACCACAATCGCTGGTGATACATACATTAATAAAACAACCTCTGTAATGGGATACAACAGCAGCACCATTGCCAGGAAACCCTCTTTGCTGTGGTTCCATTTTTGCCTCGGGCTGTGTTGGTTACACCTGTGGCCTACACTTTTTGAAGTGTCCACCATACAGGCTAAGATAATGGAAGGTTTAAATTGGAAGTGGTCTATATTCTTCTTTCTAAGGATAACATTGGAAGAGGGCACGGCTGTGCCAATGATGTAATACCCTCTGTTATGTTAGGGCAGAAATTTGAAAATAATTCAGACACAATGCCCAAGAACTTCTGACGACATTGCTGATCTGAACTAACAGAGTGCAAGAGGTTTCTAAAATGCATCATATCCTTTAACTGTCCATTGTCATCGCAAGTCTTTTTGGACGTTTAGGAGGAAATCTCGTCAAAATGGATTCACATATCCCAATTCGTCCGGTATTTATTCATTTTCAGTGCGATAATACACCGCATGTATCCTGGCAGCGAATGAAGCTACCTGAGGAGCCTACTGCTGCCATACAGTTACCGGTACATAGGGTAACGATAGTGCTTTGCAGCACACGACCACTAATTGATATGATTGATGATTCTCAATATCGCGATTAATTAATATCATTTAACCACACATGGGCATGATCACTTTTTGGGACCTTTGGGAGTGCATCACCTGGTGTTGACCTAATGGTTAGGGCGGTGGCCTTGGGACCCCAAAGTCCTGCGTTCGAATCCCGTTGAATCAACGCCAGGTGGGGCTGACTCAGCCTGCACATCCCTCTGAGCTCCAGATAACTGGTTATAGAGAAGCATTGCATCAGCGGCAGACGTACCCACAGAAAAATGATGCAACCAGCAGCCAAGTGGCAGCACAAGAACCACCATTTCGATTCTAGGCCTCGATTTCTTCTCCAATTTGCAACTTGCTATATATTTCCAGATATTTATCTTCCAGCCGAAATCAATAAAGGGAAGGATATGTTTCTTGTTTCTTTATTTATTACGAATTAATTTATTTAATTTTGTCCTCAAAGGGAATAAAAAAGGGCTTTTTCACCCTATTCCACCCCCTCCAACTTTGCCCTATCACCCCCAACTTTGCCCTATTCCACCCCCAGAATTTGCACTACCCCCCCCCAAACTTTGACCTATTCCCCCCCCCCCCCCAACTTTAACTTTGCCCTATCCAGTTTAACATCCCTCAATACCTTGGCTTGCATGTGAAACACCAGGATGACAGTTTAGAGCTGGGTCGGGATTCAAGCCCGGTTAGAAAAATGAGAGGTGAGTTTGCATACCTCTCGGCCAGTGGTTCTTAACCTGTGGTCCATGGACCCCTTTGGGGTCCGGGTATGGGCTTCAGGGGGTCCGTGAACCAGGCGCATAAAAATTATTTCAGCACTTGTTACAATCAAAACGAAAAGTAGAAATCGATTGGATGTCAAACATGACGTGCATGTTGCCTTGTCAAAGACCACTCCCCAATATCATCTTGTTATTGAAGCCAAACAACAACAGCCTTCTCACTGAAATGTACTTTTCAGCAGAATTTAGGTTTATTTTTTGTTTAATTTGCACAATTTGGATATATTTCATTTTATTCAGGGAATGGTCATTGATTTTTGCATGAAAAAAGTGAGATATTGTAGCGTGGTGCTACGCACGCACTTTGTTTGCCAAAGAAGGTAAGCCACAACGCGTAGGGTCAGAGTCTTTATTGTAAAGCTCAAACTGCAGCACTGACTTGCTCGGGGCTGCGAGCACCGTGTATATCCCGAGGCCACGCCTACCCCTCGGGCGTGGCCGACACCCGCTTGGTGCGAGGAATGGTGTCACCGCGCCAGCGAGCCATCGTATCCGCCACACGCGCCCCCCCAGAATTCCCGCGCACCTGAAGGGTCAGTTTGCGGGGCAAACGGATGACACGGCCGAAGCGCCCTCTGGCGGCTGGCGGCGTCTGGGATGCCGGGATGCCGACTGGGATGCCGCTGGCGGCATCTGGGATGGGTGCAGGACAGGGTGGTGGCGTGCTGGCGGGGCTGGGCGGTGCCGGGGGTCCGCCCGCTGGGGGGCGGCCCCGACGCGGGGGCCGAGCCACTGGCGGGGGGTGGTCCACGTCGAGGTGGGCCGGCTTGAGGCGGTCCACGGAAACGCGGTCAGGAGTACCGCCGATGTCCAGGGTGAAGTGTTTCGCCCTGGTCTCCAGCACGCGGAAGGGCCCGTCGTTCGGGGGCCACAGCGGTGTCCGGTGGGCGACGTGGCGGACGAACACGTACTCCGCCGTGCGAAGCTCCGGGGCGACGTGTGTTGGCGGGCACCCGTGGTGCGCTGTCGGCACCGGGGCGAACCTCTGGGCGGTCTCCTGCAGTGCGGAGCGTTGCTGCGCCGCGGACCATGGTGCCGTGCAGTCGGGGAGGAACTCGCCCGGCACCCGCAGCGGTTGTCCGAAGACCAACTCCGCCGCGTATGCACGCAGGTCATCCTTGGGCGCCGTCCTGAGGCCCAGCAGGACCCAGGGGAGCCTGTCGACCCAGCCGCCGTCGCGGAGGGTGGCCCGGAGCGTGGCCTTTAAGGAGCGATGGAAGCGCTCGCACAGGCCGTTGGCCTGGGGGTGGTAGGCCGTGGTGCGGTGCAGCTGGACGCCGAGCCCCCGCGCGACCACCCCCCAGAGCTCCGAGGTGAACTGGGGGCCGCGGTCGGACGAGATGTCCGAGGGGGCGCCGAACCGGGCAACTCAGGTGGCGATGAACGCCTGCGCGACGTCCGCCGCCGTCGTCGCCGCCAAAGGCACGGCCTCCAGCCACCGGGTGGTGCGGTCCACCATGGTGAGGACGTGGGTGAAACCCCGCGAGGGGGGCAGAGGTCCCACCAAGTCCACGTGAACGTGGTCGAACCGACGTTCTGGCACAGTAAACGGGGCCAACAGTAAACAGTAAACGTGCGAGGCACGTCCTGGTCCAATCGCGGACGGTCTTCCGGAGGCCATGCCAGACGAACTTATCGGCGACCAGCCTCTCGGAGGCCTTCGTGCCCGGGTGGGACAGGCCGTGGATGGCGTCAAAAACCCGGCGCTGCCAGCCCGCGGGCACGATGGGGCGAGGCCGGCCGAGGGAGACGTCGCACAAGAGGGCCGTGCCCACGCCGTCGAACGGCACCTTGGTGACGCGGAGGCCCATGACGGCAGTCCGCAAGGCCTGGATGTCGGGGTCGGCGGCCTGGTCCGCCGCCATCCGGGCATAGTCGATCCCGAGGTAGACCGCGTGGGCGACGGACCGGGAAAGGCAATCCGCCACCGGGTTGTCCTTCCCCGCGACGTGCCGGATGTCCGTCGTGTACTCGGACACGGCCGAGAGGTGACGCTGCTGCCGGGCCGACCACGGCTCGGCGACCTTGGCCATCGCGAAGACCAGGGGCTTGTGGCGACGAAGGCCGTGAACGAACGGCCCTCGAGCAGATGGCAGAAATGCCGGACCGCCAGGTGAAGCCTGAGGAGCTCGCGGTCGAAGGTACTGTACCGCCGTTCGTGCGGGCGGAGCTGCCGGCTGAAAAACGCCAGCGGCTGCCAAGCTCCCTTCACCCATTGCTCATGCACCGCGCCCACCGCGTAGTCCGGCGCGTCGGTGGTGAGGGCGATCGGTGCATCGGGCGCCGGGTGTGCGAGCATGGTGGCATTAGTCAAGGCGAGCTTCGTGCCCGTGAACGCCGTGTCCATCGGCTCGGTCCAAGCAACGTCACTTTTGCCCGGCTTCCCCCGGAGGGCCTCGTGCAGGGGGTGCCGGAGCTATGCGATGCGGGGCAGGAACCAGTGATAAAAGTTCACCATGCCCAGGAACTCCTGGAGCCCCTTGATCATGCGGGGGCGCGGAAACCCCCTGACCGCCTCCACCTTGGTCGGTAAGGGGATGGCCCCGTGCCTGGTGATGCAGTGCCCCAAAAAGTCGATTTCGGCGACGCCGAACCGGCACTTGGCGGGGTTGATGATCAGGCCATGCTGGCCCAGGCATTCGAAGAGCGTGCGGAGATGGCGGAGGTGCTCCTCACGGGACGCGCCTGCGACGAGGATGTCGTCCAGGTAGACGTAAACGAAATCCAAGTCGCGCAAGACGCTGTCCATCAGCCGCTGGAACGCCTGAGCCGCATTCTTCAACCCGAAGGGCATCCGCAGAAACTCGAAGAGGCCGAATGGTGTAATGACGGCCGTCTTCGGTATGTCCTCCGGCCTGACGGGGCCCTGGTGGTAGCCGCGGATGAGGTCCACCTTGGAAAAGAGGGACATTTTCGCCAACCGGGCGGAAAAGTCCTGGATGTGAGGGACCGGGTAGCGGTCGGGGGTGGTAGCATCATTGAGGTGGCGGTAGTCCCCGCACGGCCGCCATCCCCCACCGGGCTTCGGCACGATGTGCAGCGGCGATGCCCAAGCGCTCTTGGAGCGCCGCACGATGCCCAGCCGCTCCAGCGTAGCGAACTCTGCTTTCGCCACCACGAGCTTCGTCGGCTCGAGGCGGCGTGCCCGGGCGTAGACCGGTGGCCCGACGGTGGGGATGTGATGCTCTACCCCGTGCTTGACGGCCACCGCCGAGAAGGTGGGCCGCGTGAGGGTCGGGAAACTGGCGAGGAGGCGGGTAAAGTCATCCGCTGCCGGAAGCGTACAAGCCAAACTCGCCGGGACGGAACCGTTTAGCAAGCGGCTTGGTGAGCCGCTCAGTGAGCCGCTCAACGACCTGCTCAGCAAACAAGCGAGCGAGCTAAAGGTTTCGGCCTGGACGAGCCTTCTGTGCTTCACGTCCACCAACAACCCATTTGCACATAGGAAGTCCGCACCGAGCAATGCCATGGGCACACTGGCGGTTACGAACGACCATTGAAAGCGCTGCCTTCCAAACCGCAGGGAGAGGCAGCACTTCCCGAATGTGCGTATGGGTGTACCATTGGCTGCAAGCAACGCGGGGCCCCGGCCCGCAGTTCGCTTGTCGGACGCGTGGGCTGGGATGATGCTTACCTGCGCTCCTGTGTCGCAGAGGAAGTGGCGCCCGGACAAGGTGTCTGTAAGGAATAAGAGGCTGCCGGAATTGCCGACGCTCAGGGCCGCTACTGAGCGTCGGCTCGGTCGTTTCCCGACTTGCCAAACGAGCACGGCGGGCAACACTTCATAGCCTTGTGGCCGAACCTGGCATGGAAACGGCACCAGGCTTGCGGCGGGAGCGGGGGAGGCCACGGCTTTCGCCGCTGCAGTGGTGGTGGGCGGGGCGTGGCGGTGGCCATGAGGTGTGCATGCGCATCAGCCTCGGGATCCACGAGGTGTGCATGCGCATCAGCCTCAGGATCCGTGACGGCCGCACCGAAGCTCGCCCACGTGTCACAAGCCACGAAAAACTTGTCGGCCTCGACGGCCAGAGCGCGGGGTTCCCCTATTTTGGAACCGGCCAATGCGAGGCATACCTGTGCCGGTAGCTGGCGTAGAAAAAGCGCCCGGAATAAAAAATCCGGGGCTTTGTCACCCAGCAACGACAGCATGTAGTCCATCCGTACCGATGGTCGTGTGTCGCCGAGTTCGGGAAGGTCCAGGAGGTGGTCCGCCCGTTCGAGCTCCGTGAGGCCGAACGTGGCGATGAGGAGACGTTTGAGCGCTGTGTACTTGTGCTCCGCCGGTGGGTGCCGCAGGATGGACACGACTCGGGCGGCCGTGCCGGGCCCGAGGGCGGCGATCACGTGATAGTAACGCGTCTCGTCCGCCGTTATTCCTCGAAGCTGGAACTGTGCTTCGGCCTGCACGAACCATACCTCGGCCTGTGCTTCCCAAAACTCAGGGAGCCTTACCGCGACCGCGTTGCTGGCCATGGTGCGTTCTGTGGTCAGCGACGGCTGAACCAAAAGGGGTCACCAGTGTAGCGTGGTGCTACGCACGAACTTTGTTTGCCAAAGAAGGTAAGCCACAACGCGTAGGGTCAAAAGAGTCATTATTGTAAAGCTCAAACTGTAGCACTGACTTGCTCAGGGCTGCGAGCCCCGTGTATATCCCGAGGCCACGCCTACCCCTCGGGCGTGGCCGACACCCTCTTGGTGCGCGGAATGATGTCACCGCGCCAGCGAGCCATCGTGTCCGCCACAATATATTCTTTGTAAAGATTGTCTTTTTATTCTGATTATGACGGCAGGTGAAGGAAATAATTTTCCTATGCAATAAAATTTATTCATTGTAGGCAAAAAAAATTGTTTATGTGCTTACGTGCATTTTTCTGTGGAGGGGTCCATGACTCAAAAAAGGTAAAGAACCCCTGATCTAGGCCATCCTGTCAGCCGAGGCCACCGACATGGTGACAACCCTATACACAAAGGGCTTTCTCTCAGCAGCACCTTACTGTGAGTTACATCATCCCTGGTATTCCTAACCACACCTATGATGCAGTTTCTGATGGATACCGTACTGGCACACAATTAATGATCGTTTTAAGGCCATTTTTCCCTGCTTGAACGGGGGTTAGCCTTGAGGACCCCATGACAATCATCGTTCCCTGTTTGAGGCAATGTTTTTATGGCCAGATGCCGTCCCTGACACCAACCCTTGGTCACGCTCTTTCGATGCGCAGGAATACGGTGTACCTATTCTAAATCGGGGTACACACCGGGATCATTCATTCCAGCAAGCTGGTACTCAATTTGCCGACTTCGGAAGGATGACAGGCTGAGTCAACCCCCCTGGTGTGCATACAGCGATCGACCGGGATTCGAACCCAAGATCCTAGGATCCCAAGCCGGCACCCTAATCGCTAAGCCAACACCAGGATTTGTACTGGCACACAATGGCCTTCTCTTTTATGAGGCTACTCTATTTCCACTGTGGGTACTTTAAAAGTCCAAGCAGGTGCTAGCAGGTGGGACTATTAGCTTAATGCTGCTTCCATACAAATTGACAGACTTGCAAATATGAACATCATACAAGCACACTATTTGATACCAATCAATAGTTATGGTGAAAATAGAATTTAAAAAAATATATATATATATACTAGTGGGGTCACCCGTGGGAATCCCACGGGCATGGATGTGTGTGACATTTGGACATCTTGATTTAGATGCTGCACATTAAATTTTACAAAATGGTTACTGGCAATTCATCAGATCCAGAAATGGTGTAATGAACACAATTTATTTATTTCACATAATATGTGACCCCTCACTCCTCTTCACCCTCACACCTCTCCAATACCACTCCTCCTCACACTCCCCTCCAATACCTCCTCACACCCCTCTCCAATACCTCCTCACACTCCTCTCCAATCCCTCACTCTCCTCTCCAATCGCTCCTCTCCTCTCCAATCGCTCCTCACTTTCCGCTCCAATCGGCCCTCACTCTCCAACTCCTTGCTCTTCACTCTCCAACCCCTCGCTCCTCACTCTCCAACTCCTCGCTCCTCGCTCTCCAACCCCTAGCTCCTTGCTGTTTGCTCTGCAACCCCTCGCTCCTCGCTCTCCAACCCCTCACTCCTCACTCTCCAACCCCTTGTGCCTCACTCTCCAACCCCTCGCCCCTCACTCTCCAACCCCTCGCCCCTCACTCTCCAACCCCTCGCTCCTCACTCTCCAACCCCTCGCTCCTCACTCTCCAACCCCTCGCTCCTCACTCTCCAACCCCTCGCTCCTCACTCTCCAACCCCTCGCTCCTCACTCTCCAACCTCTCACTCCTCACTCTCCAACCCCTCACTCCTCTCCAATTTCTCGTTCCTCCCCAACCCCGAGGTCCTCACTCCCCAACCCCAGCTCCTCGCTCCCCAACCTCTGGCTCCTCGCTGCCCAACCCCTAGCTTCTCACTCTCCAACTCCTAGCTCCTCGCTCTCCAACCCCTAGCTCCTCGCTCTCCAACCCCTAGCTCCTCACTCTACAACCCATAGCTCCTCGCTCTACAACCACTGGCTCCTCGCTCTCCAACCCCTCGCTTCTCGCTCTCCAACCCCTCGCCCCTCACTCGCCATCTCCTCGCTCCTCACTCTCCAACCCCTCGCTGCTCTCAAATTTCTCGCGTCTCTCCAATTTCTCGCTCCTCACTCTCCAGCCCATAGCTCCTCACTCTCCAACCCCTAGCTCCTCACTCTCCAACCCCTAGCTCCTCACTCTCCAACCCCTAGCTCCTCGCTCTCCAACCCCGAGCTGCGAGCTCTCCAACCCCTAGCTCCTCGCTCTCCAACGCCTAGCTCCTCACTCTACAACCCATAGCTCCTCGCTCTACAACCCTTAGCTCCTCGCTCTCCAACCCCTCACTTCTCGCTCTCCAACCCCTCGCTCCTCACTCTCCATCTCCTCCCGCCTCACTCTCCAACCCCTCGCTGCTCTCCAATTTCTCGCTCCTCTCCAATTTCTCGCGCCTCGCTCTCCAACCCCTAGCTCCTCACTCTCCAACCCCTAGCTCCTCACTCTCCAACCCCTAGCTCCTCACTCTACAACCCCTAGCTCCTTGCTCTACAACCCCTAGCTCCTCGCTCTCCAACCCCTCGCTTCTCGCTCTCCAACCCCTCGCCCCTCACTCTCCAACCCCTCGCTGCTCTCCAATTTCTCGCTCCTCTCCAATTTCTCGCTCCTCACTCTCCAACCCCTAGCTCCTCACTCTCCAACCCCTATCGCCTCACTCACCAACCCCTAGCTCCTCACTCTCCAACCCCTAGTGCCTCACTCTCCAACCCCTAGCTCCTCACTCTCCAACCCCTAGATCCTCACTCTCCAACCCCTCGCTCCTCACTCTCCAACCACTAGCTCCTCACTCTCCAACCCCTAGCTCCTCACTCTCCAACCCCTAGCTCCTCACTCTCCAACCACTGGCTCCTCACTCTCCAACCCCTAGCTCCTCACTCTCCAACACATAGCTCCTCGCTCTACAACCCTTAGCTCCTCGCTCTCCAACATCTCACTTCTCGCTCTCCAACCCCTCGCTCCTCACTCTCCATCTCCTCCCGCCTCACTCTCCAACCCCTCGCTGCTCTCCAATTTCTCGCTCCTCTCCAATTTCTCGCTCCTCACTCTCCAACCCCTAGCTCCTCACTCTCCAACCCCTATCGCCTCACTCACCAACCCCTAGCTCCTCACTCTCCAACCCCTAGTGCCTCACTCTCCAACCCCTAGCTCCTCACTCTCCAACCCCTAGATCCTCACTCTCCAACCCCTCGCTCCTCACTCTCCAACCACTAGCTCCTCACTCTCCAACCCCTAGCTCCTCACTCTCCAACCCCTAGCTCCTCACTCTCCAACCACTGGCTCCTCACTCTCCAACCCCTAGCTCCTCACTCTCCAACCCCTAGCTCCTCACTCTCCAACCCCTAGCTCCTCGCTCTCCAACCGCTAGCTCCTCACTCTCCAACTCCTCACTCTCCAACCCCTAACTCCTCTCCAACCCCTCGCTCATCTCCAATCCGCCTCATCGTTGTTGCAGCAGCATCCTGTGCGAGTCGGTGATCACGTTCGTCGAGGGTCTCGTTCTCCAGTCTCGTTCTTTTTTTTTGCTGCAGTCCAGTGGCGTCACCCGTGGGAATCCCACGGGCATGGATGTGTGTGACATTTGGGCATCTTGATTTAGATGCTGCACATTAAATTTTACAAAATGGTTACTGGCAATTCATCAGATCCAGAAATGGTGTAATGAACACAATTTATTTATTTCACATAATATGTGACCCCTCACTCCTCTCCACCTGACACTCTCCTCTCTCCACCCTCACACCTCTCCAATCCCACTCCTCCTCACACTCTCCTCCAATACCTCCTCTCCAATACTTCCTCACACCCCTCTCCAATCCCTCACACTCACCTCCAATCCCTCACACTCCTCTCCAATCCCTCACACTCCTCTCCAATCCCTCACACTCCTCTCCAATCCCTCACACTCCTCTCCAATCCCTCACACTCCTCTCCAATCCCTCACACTCACCTCCAATCGCTCCTCACTCACCTCTCCAATCGCACCTCACTCACCTCTCCAATCGCTCCTCACTCTCTGCTCCAATTGGCCCTCACTCTCCAACCCCTCGCTCCTCACTCTCCAACCCCTCGCCCCTCACTCTCCAACCCCTGGATCCTCACTCTCCAACTCCTCGCTCCTCGCTCGTCTCATTCATTTTGGAAATGGAAGTTTCCACGCAACGCATGCATTGTCACGATCCTCAAGAGGAAGTGTCTCGTAATCATCAAATAGCAAGTAAATTACATTGTGAAAATTAAAGATTTCAAATAAACCTATTTAAAGTGTATGCGCACATAACTAATAAAAAAAACGTAGAAATATCTCTCGGTAATTTCCTGAAACATATTTTAGTTTTTACTTCCAGATAATAATATTGAATGAAATAAGAACGAAGAAATATATGTCGTTTTTGTGACGACTGTCATCAAAAGTAAAAGTAATATATCGTAACGGAAAAGAAAAAGCGATTTTTTAATATGTGTCGACATTTTCCCTGACTGTTATTTTAGGCGGTGTATTTTCGTGCATCATCGTGGCGCGATTTAAAAAAATATATCTCTGCATTTTCCCGTGTGTGCGTGAATGTTCTCAATTATTTCTGACACCGAGTCTAAAACCATCGATAAAATTAAATCAGATGGTGAATTCGAGATAAAATCGTGAGGGTGACTCAATGAATGGGCTTTATTTTACAGGCCTTTGGGAAATCATTTCATTCTATAAACGGAAACTTTCATGGGATTCTCTTCCCGTTTTTTTTCAACCGAGTCTAAAACTATGTTGGTGACTGTTAAAAATGAAATGATATATCGAATTAGAGTTGAAATAAACCTGTGTGAGAGAGAAAGACAGCACAGGCCTAACTAAACAGGCCTCAAAGCTATTCGAGCTAATAAAATGGTGGATATTTGTTTACATGAAGCCTCTCCAAGAATTGGTGGAGCTACTCTGTAAACGGAGTAAGCCACACCCCCGGACACAGACAGACAGACAGATAGACAGACAGAATCACCTTCGCCTATTATAATATAGAATATATATATATATATATATATATATATATATATATATACATATATATATATATATATATATATATATATATATATATATATATATATATATATATATATATATATACTTGACTCATGGTGCAGCATGTACATAAGTCACAGTGCATTTACAGTAAGTAATAACCACAAACTGATAAACTCAAATCGGTTTTTCCACGAAAATGAGAATGAAAAATAAGAAATAAAGTGCATTGTTGCTTGTGATGTTCAAACAGGCCAGAGCTGTGGAAGCTTTCGAGTCAGTGTGCAGAGCATCGTGTGACAAACTTATTGTGAGAAAGTTTTATCATTTGTCTGACTATATATAGTCAACTCCAAACCCATGGAAAGCAATGTTTCACATCACTGCATTTAAAGAACATTCGAGTCTTTTGGGCAGATTTTAGGGTGATCTTTTCTGTCGTGTTGTTGATTCTCTTGGAATTTTATCTCTCTCTCTCTCTCTCCCTCTCTTGGACACAATTGAAATTTTCAGCTTGCTGTTTTGGAATTCTCTGATTGAAGGGTTGAATCCTTGATAATGGATAATTCTCAACGACAGATGGTCATTGTATTGATCTAGATTCTAGACTAAAGAGAAGAGAGAGAGAATAAAATGATCTGTAATGATCTATCCCACTAACCCCCTCTCTATCCCAACTACAGATGGTCACTGTAATGATCTAGACGAGAGAGAGAGAGAGAGAGAGAGAGAGAGAGAGAGAGAGAGAGAGAGAGAGAGAGAGAGAGAGAGAGAGAAAGAGAAAGAGAAAGAGAAAGAGAAAGAGAAAGAGAAAGAGAAAGAGAAAGAGAAAAAGAGAGAAAGAAAAAGAGATATATAGTATTGAAGGAGCTGGGGCTCCCACGTCGATCGGAAGAATGGACGCGACAAAAAGCTGGAATTCATCCGAGTTGCTTTAATCAAACCAAACACTCAGGCACTCTGAAAAGCCCGTTTATCGGGCAGCAATATATATACATATTATCCCGGAGCGTTTGCCCAGAAAAGGCGAGAGGGGGCGTGGCCCAGCGTCCTGGCTGCGGCCTGGCAAGTTGAGGGCGAGTCTGCCCGGGCATGCCCGGGCATGCCCGGGCGTCCCGACCGAGGCCTGGCAAGTTGAGCGCGGGCCTGCCCGGGCGTCCTGGACGAGCCCGGCATGGTGATCGCTCCGCGTCCTTGATAGGTGCAAGGCGATTGTGAAAACCCAGCGGTAGCCGCTACACACGTCCCCCCAGAATCGACTTGCACCGGCAGGGTCAATTTGAGGGGGGTCCTGATGACCCGGCCGAAGCGACCCCTGGCGGGTCGTGGGAGGGGGTCCGGTGTGGTGGTGGGCGGTCGAGTGGGGGGCACCGTGGA
Source organism: Myxine glutinosa (assembly GCF_964187855.1). Taxonomy (NCBI): domain Eukaryota; kingdom Metazoa; phylum Chordata; class Myxini; order Myxiniformes; family Myxinidae; genus Myxine; species Myxine glutinosa. The sequence goes on from NC_136263.1 coordinate 147,216,208, forward strand.
CGGGGGGCGGCGTCGCCGCGGCGGAAGGGCCACCCGTGGTGGGTGGTCGACGTCCACGTGCGCCGGCTTGAGGCGGTCCACCGCAATCCGGTCCGACCTGCCGCCGATGTCGATGACGAACGACTTGTCGTCCCGTCGCAGCACCCGGAAGGGCCCGTCGTACGGCGGCCGGAGTGGCCCCCGATGTGCGTCGTGATGCACAAAAACATACTCCGCTGTGCGAAGTGCTGGGGGGACGTAGGACTGGGGGTCACCATGGTGGGATGTTGGCATGGGGGCAAACCGTCGGGCGGCCTCCTGGAGGTCCGAGCGCTGGTGAGCTGCGGACCAGGGACTGGTAGCGTCGGGCACGAATTCGCCCGGGACGCGTAGCGCCTGGCCATAGACAAGCTCGGCGGTGGATGCCTGGAGGTCCTCCTTGGGGGCCGTGTGGAGGCCCAAAAGGACCCACGGCAGCCGGTCGGCCCAACCGCCGTCTTGAAGGCCGGCCATGAGCGCGGCCTTCATGGAGTGGTGGAATCGCTCGCACAACCCGTTTGCTTGGGGGTGGTAGGCCGTAGTACGGTGGAGCTTGACCCCCAGGTTGCGGGCGACCGCGCCCCACAGCTCGGAGGTGAACTGTGGTCCGCGGTCTGACGAGATGTCCGCCGGTGCGCTGAAGCGGGCGACCCAGGTGGCGATGAAAGCCTGCGCCACGTCGGCGGTGGTGGTGGAGACGAGGGGAACGGCCTCCGGCCACCTGGTGGTCCTGTCCACCATGGTGAGCAGGTGTGTGAACCCCCGTGACGGGGGGAGGGGGCCCACCAGATCCACGTTGACGTGGTCGAAACGTCGTTCGGGCACGGTGAAAGGTGCCAGCGGGGCCTGGGTGTGTCGGTGGACCTTGGCCCGTTGGCAGGCCGTGCAGGTGCTGGTCCAATCGCGGACGTCCCGACGAAGGCCGTGCCAGACGAATCGCGCCGACACCAGCTTCTGGGAAGCTTTCCGGCCCGGGTGGGAAAGGCCGTGGAGGGAGGCGAAGATGCGGCGTTGCCAGGTGACGGGCACGATGGGGCGAGGCTGGCCTTGGGAGACATCGCAGAGCAGGACAGTGTCCGCGAAGGGGATGTCGGCCAGGCGGAGGCCCGTGTCCGCCGCCCGGAGGGCTTGCACCGTGGTGTCGGTGGTTTGGTCCGCCGCCATAAGCGCAAAGTCCACGCCCAGGTGGACCGCGTTCGCGCTGGCCCGGGAAAGACAGTCGGCCACGGCGTTGTTTTTGCCGGCGACGTGCCGGATGTCCGTGATAAACTCCGACACGGCGGAGAGGTGGCGCTGTTGGCGGGCCGACCACGGCTCCGTGACCTTGGCCTTGGCGTAAACCAACGGCTTGTGGTCGACGAACGCCGTGAAAGGTCGGCCCTCCAGGAGGTGGCGGAAATGGCGGACGGCCAGGTGTAGACCGAGGAGCTCCCGGTTAAACGTGCTGTATTTGAGCTCATTCGGCCGGAGCTGCCGGCTGAAAAAAGCGAGTGGCTGCCAAACCCCGTTCACCCATTGCTCATGTACGGCGCCCACCGCGTAGTCGGAGGCATCCGTGGTGAGGGCGATGGGAGCGTTTAGCACCGGGTGAGCGAGCAGTGTTGCATCGGCGAGGGCCCGCTTTCAGCTTTGGAAGGCCACATCCATTGCTGCGGACCAGGCGATGTCGTGCTTGGCCGGCTTGCCCCGGAGGGCTTCGTAGAGGGGCCGCATGAGTTGAGCAGCGCGGGGCACGAAGCGGTGATAAAAATTCACCATTCCCAGGAATTCCTGCAGGGCCTTTATGGTGCGGGGACGCGTGAACGTGGTGATGGCCTCGACCTTGGTTGGCAGCGGCACGGCCCCGTTCTTGGTGATGTGGTGGCCCAAAAAATCAACGGCCGTCGTGCCGAAGTGGCATTTGGCCGGGTTGACGATGAGGCCGTGCTCGCTGAGGCGCCCGAACAGTGTTCGGAGGTGGAGGAGGTGCTCGGCCCGGGATGTGCTGGCGACGAGGATGTCGTCCAGGTAAACGAAAAGGAACGGCAGGTCACGCAGCACGCCGTCCATCAAGCGCTGGAACGCCTGAGCCGCGTTCTTGAGACCAAACGGCATCCGCAAGAATTCGAATAAGCCGAACGGCGTGATGACTGCCGTTTTAGGGACGTCGGCCGCCCTGACAGGTACCTGGTGATATCCCTGTATGAGATCAATTTTCGAAAAAATGACCCGTCCCGCCAGACGGGCGGAGAAGTCTTGGATATGCGGGATCGGCTACCTGTCGGGGGTGGTAGCGTCATTGAGACGGCGGTAGTCGCCAATGAAGGAGCTGGGGCTCCCACGTCGATCGGAAGAATGGACGCGACAAAAAGCTGGAATTCATCCGAGTTGCTTTAATCAAACCAAACACTCAGGCACTCTGAAAAGCCCGTTTATCGGGCAGCAATATATATACATATTATCCCGGAGCGTTTGCCCAGGAAAGGCGAGAGGGGGCGTGGCCCAGCGTCCTGGCTGCGGCCTGGCAAGTTGAGGGCGAGCCTGCCCGGGCGTCCTGGACGAGCCCGGCATGGTGATCGCTCCGCGTCCTTGATAGGTGCAAGGCGATTGTGAAAACCCAGCGGTAGCCGCTACAGTATGATTAATGACTGCAACCACATGCGCACACACACAAACACAAAATCCCTGTATGAGCACTTGTGAGTGGCCTAAGGACTTGTTTGAAATTATATTGCAGTGAAGCATTAATACGCATAAAGTACATCAAAACGACAAACCTTTGGTCCACCTTGAAATAGCTAGGCCTTTGTACGTCGCTTGGTGTACTTTCTACTTTTTAAAGGAAGTAAATAAATTAAATAGACGATAGACTATAGCAGGAGGAGGGCCACGTTTTTTTTAATTCAATATTTAATTTGATTTATTTTGCCTTCCTAACTCCGGAGATTTCCCTCACAGAGTAATTATTTTCATTTTTACTCAATGAAGTTACACTTTGGGCGCATTCCTTAATATTTTCTTCACTCAATATTTTTGGAACAGTGGAAAAAGTTAAGTTTAATGCTTTGGCAATATGGAGAAGGAGGAAGGACAGCTTTGCTGAAAGATTAATAAAAGATATGCACTTAGTTATAACAATCGCTAATGTCTTAATCAACTTCAAATAGGGTGTTTTGACGTCTACATTCATGCACTCCCTGGAAGTTCGTGAACCATGCATGCAATGTTTGGGTCCGCTAGGTTTCATGGTTTTGGAGTTATGGAAGAGACAGACGGACTGAAAGTTGGACTGACACACTCTCTATTATTATAGATATCAAAGATTGTGTTGATCATGAATTGATGTGGATTATGCTGAGAAATGGGAATGTTGGAACACCTGATGTGTCTGACTTGAAACCGCTACACTAAACAAGAATCTACAGTGAGAACAGATTATGGAGAGGCAAAATGGTTTGGATAGAACAAAGATATCATCGATTGATTAATTAGCATTGCGTAATGGCAAAAGAAAGATCCATCCCTCTCCCTGTAACACTCTGTAACACTTTGACATACTGTATATCCGCATCCCTGATGATACTATTCTGTTGGTGGAAAGTAAAGAGGACTTGATGAAACTGCTTCAGACAGTGAATGAGAAAAATTAAGAACCTGGTCTTTATTTAAACCCCAAAAAAACCATATTGTCCAATGAGAAGATCGACGTGACGTGTTCAGATTGGGAGACAGTCATATAGAAATTTTGAAAAGTTTCTTCTTCCTGTGTTCTAAGATTGAAGTGAGTGGAGAATATGGAGGATAAATTAATGGATGTTTGGTATTTAGAAGAATAGCAATGTAAGGATTGACAAAGATCTTGAAAGTCAAAGATGTGAAAATACAAACAAAGAGGATGCTGGTGAATACCCTGGTATTTCCAGATGCAATGTATGGATGTGAGTCATGGACAGTGAAAAAGAAAGAAAGGAAGAAGATTGACAAGTTTTGAAATGTGGTGTTGGAGACGAATGTTAAAGATTCCATGGACTGCAAGAAGAACAAGAAAAAGAGCAATCAGAGATTGCAAACGCTCACCAGGATGTATTTTCAGTGGTTTGTAAGGCTTTTGTCTTAAAACAAATATGGCGGCGAACCACGTGATCGATGACGTCAGCATTATTTTTTTTCTCAACTAATTTATTCCCAGATTATGCTCAATAACTTTCATCTTGATCAGATGACGTTTTGTACTTGTCAAATTATGACATCATAATGGAGGCACCTATGACATCATCATTCTCAGATGTTATTCCACATGGAGAGTTCTTTACAATGAGCCATGTCTCAATTTTTTCTATTCAGCGCTTTCAGAGATATGGAGGTGCAAAGTGTTTCGTTTTTTCCAAGATGGCGGCCGAACCACGTGACTGATGACGTAATCGTTATTTTCTTTCTCCACCAATTTATGTCTACATGACACTCACGAAATTTAATCTTGATAGGATGGAGTTTTGTACAGGGTGGCCCAAAAAAAACCTCCCACATTTCGAAAGGCTGCAGCACTGGCAGTAGTGAGGCGGGAGGGGCGGGGCTAGGGTCTGTCGGGAGCCCAACCCCAACCGTCCTCAGTCGCCAACATGGCGTGGTCGGGAGCACACCATGCCGTCGCTGTCGAAGCGTTCTTCACAAACAGCCGTTCCGTGATCGCCGTGCAGAGGGCCTTTCGAAGACGTTTCAGTATTCCACGGAACCAAAACGTTCCAGATCGGAAAACCATCTTGCAGTGGGTTGAGAATTTCAGGGCAACAGGCTCAGCTTTAAAAAGCAAATCACCTGGTCGACCGAGGAGCGCTCGTACGCCTGAGAATATTGAAGCATTGAGGCGATCTGTTGTGCAGTCTCCGAGACGTTCTACATGGAAGTGAAGGAGCTGCGCTCCAACGCGAGTCGAAAGAATTGACGCGACCAAAGACGGAATTCGTCCGAGTTGCTTTATTGAAACAAAACAGCTCAGGTATTCTCCCAAGCCCGTTTATCGGGCAGCAATATATATACACATTTATGTCGGGAAGTTTGCCCGGCAAAAGCTATACCGGGCATGCCCGGGTATCAAGGGCGAGCCTTGGAAAGGCGAGTCTGGACCTGCCCGGGCGTGTTTGGCTGCGGCCTGGCAAGTCGAGGCTGGGCGTGCCCGGGCGCTCTGGACGAGCACTGGAAAGGCGAGAGCGGGCATGCCCGGACACTCTGGACGAGCACTGGAAAGGCGAGAGCGGGCATGCCCGGACGCTCTGGGCGAGCCCTGGAAAGGTGATAGCGGGCATGCCCGGACGCTCTGGGCGAGCCCTGGAAAGGCGATAGCGGGCATGCCCGGACGCTCTGGGCGAGCCCTGAAAAGGCGATAGCGGGCATGCCCGGACGCTCTGGGCGAGCCCTGAAAAGGCGATAGCGGGCATGCCCGGACGCTCTGGGCGAGCCCTGAAAAGGCGATAGCGGGCATGCCCGGACGCTCTGGGCGAGCCCTGAAAAGGCGATAGCGGGCATGCCCGGACGCTCTGGGCGAGCCCTGGAAAGGCGATAGCGGGCATGCCCGGACGCTCTGGGCGAGCCCTGAAAAGGCGATAGCGGGCATGCCCGGACGCTCTGGGCGAGCCCTGGAAAGGCGATAGCGGGCATGCCCGGACGCTCTGGGCGAGCCCTGAAAAGGCGATAGCGGGCATGCCCGGACGCTCTGGGCGAGCCCTGGAAAGGCGAGAGCGGGCATGCCCGGGAAAGACGAGACCGGGCGTGCCCGGGAGGTTCGGGCGTGCCCGGGAACAGTGAGTCCGGGCATGCCCGGGAGAGGCACGTCTGGCCGTGTTCTGGCCGGTGCAAGGCGATTGTGTGCATCCAGCGGTAACCGCTACAGAAGCATGCTTTAGCTGAAGGGATATCCCGGGAAACTGCAAGGAGAATCTTACACAAAGACCTCCACTTCCATCCATACAAAATGACGGTTGTGCAAGAACTCAATGCGAGAGACTGGATAAGCCGCAGGGAGTCATGCGAGAACATTCTGCAACGTGTTCCGGAACATGCTGTTCTCTTGTGCAGTGACGAAGCTCATTTGCATTTGAGTGGCTCTGTAAACAAACAAAATTTTCGCTATTGCTCTGAAGACAACCCTCGCATGCTACACGAAAGACCGTTGCACTCCGATCGAGTGACTGTGTGGTGCGCGGTTGCCGATGTTGGCATCGTGGGTCCTTATTTCTTTGAAGAGGGTGGTGTAACTGTTACCGTAACTTCTGACCGTTACATTGATATGCTCGAAAACTTTCTAAGGCCACAACTCGAACACCTTGAGCTTGAAGAACTCGATGTGTGGTTTCATGAAGATGGAGCTACGGCACACACAGCTCGAAGATCATTGCAAGTGCTGAGGGAAATGTTTCCGGATCGGGTGATCTCGTTGCGTGGCGATGTTGGGTGGCCGGCCCGTTCCCCTGACCTCGCCCCTTGTGATTTTTTTCTGTGGGGCTACCTTAAATCACGAGTGTATACTCATCGACCCCAAACTCTTGAAGCCCTTAAGGTTGCTATTCAGCAGGAGATAGCCGCTGTTACACCGGGCATGACCCGTCGAGCCATGGCAGACTTCAGAAATCGCCTCCAAGCGTGTATAGACAATGACGGCCACCATTTGGAGGATGTCATCTTTAAAACATGATGAATAAAAACTGTATTGAATGAAGTTTCATGTGTGCAAATAATATCTTGATTATCTTTAACCATTTTTTTTTCATTTACCTTTAAATGTGGGAGGTTTTTTTGGGTCACCCTGTACTTGTCGATTTATGACGTCATAGTGGAGGCACCTATGACATCATCATTAACATATGTTATTCCCCATGGAGTGTTCTTTACAATGAGTCATGGCTCAATTTTTTCGATTCAGCGCTTTCGGAGATATAGAGGTGCAAGGTTTTTTCGGTTTTTCTAAGATGGCGGTCGAACCACGTGATCTATGACGTCATAATTATCATTAAAAAATTCTACAGGTTGAGTTGCACCTATGGTGAAAATCACCTGTCAATCGGACCAACGGTTGCAGAGAAAATCATATTTATTCTGTGCGGATAAACAAACAAACAGACAAACAGACTCAAATGCAACACCCTCTCCTCAGGCGAGGGTAACAAAGAAATGTGTTTGAACAAATTTGACCACCATGTACATGGCATGTGCTGATGCTAAATCAGAAACTGTTATTAGTCCCCTAACGGTGTACACCGGAGGGGACTATGGGTTTGCACTCCGTCCCTCCGTCTGTCAGTCCGTCACGCAAAGAACAGCTTTCCGGACTTTTTTTTCTAAACTATTAATGCTAATGCTTTCAAACTTGGTACATGGTTTCCTCATGATAAGTTACAGATCAAGTTCGAACTTCACGACGTTTCGATCATTTTTGACAAAATTATGGCACTTTGAACTTTGTTAATTTCCCCAACAGTTTTCCGGACGACAGACTGCCGGTAGGGGACATGTATTGCAGCGCAATACTCAGAATGCTTGTTAGTCCCCTACCGGTGTGCACCGGAGGGGACTATAGGTTTGCACTCCGTCCCTCCGTCTGTCAGTCTGTCCGTCTGTCAGTCCGTCAGTCCGTCACGCAAAGAACAGTTTTCCGGACGTTTTTTCTAAACTCTTATTGCTAATGATTTCAAACTTGACACATGGTTTCCTCATGATAAGGTACAGATCAAGTTCGAACTTCACGACGTTTCGATCATTTTTGACAAAGTTATGGCACTTTGAACTTTGGTAATTTCCCCCAACAGTTTTCCAGACGACAGACTGCTGGTAGCGGACATGTATTGCAGCGCAATACTCAGAATGCTTGTTAGTCCCATACCGGTGTGCACCGGAGGGGACTATAGGTTTGCACTCCGTCCCTCCGTCTGTCAGTCTGTCCGCCTGTCAGTCCGTCAGTCCGTCATGCAAAGAACAGTTTTCCGGACGTTTTTTCTAAACTCTCATTGCTAATGGTTTCAAACTTGGCACATGGTTTCCTCATGATAAGGTACAGATCAAGTTCGAACTTCACGACGTTTCGATCATTTTTGACAAAGTTATGGCACTTTGAACTTTGGTAATTTCCCCAACAGTTTTCCGGACGACAGACTGCCGGTAGCGGACATGTATTGCAGCGCAATACTCAGAATGCCTGTTTCTTTGGACACGTCATGTGTGCAGTAAACGAAAGTGTGGAGGAATCAACTATCCTGGGTATCCTGGGTTGGCTCCTGGGTATAACATCCTGGGTTGAGAAGAAGAGGGAAACTTTAAATGTGCTGGATTGATGGGGTAATGGCTGAACCAAGCTGTCTGTCTCTACCATAGCATCGGGAGGCAGTGCAGGATATGGATGTTTGGTGAAATCTGATCATGAATGTCACCAGAAGTCGGACACCATCTGACATGACGGAAATAGATAACTAGATAACTACATGTATCTCTATCTCTGATATCTCGATTGGTGATCTATAGATCTCTATCTATCGTTATTTATCACAAGGTTAATGCTGTCTGTTTTTCTCTCTGTCTGTCCCCTCCCTCCCTTTCACCCCTTTCCCCCTGACTCTCTCCCCCTCTCTGCTTCTGTCTCAAATTGTTTGCATCAAGGTGTAGTTTTAGCTGAAGGAATTATTCACATCTCTCTCCAGCATCTCATTTTTGCGGCATTTACACAGAAGAACATTAAAAGAGATGTACTGTTGAGTTGCTTCTGGCACGTGCTTCATCTTCCCACTTTATTGGACAGGTGTTTGCAATTATGGTGATGGCTGTGCGTTTTCAATACACCTGGAATTACTCGGTGCATTCAAATCAATCTTTCTGATCGAAGGGTGTGACAATTGTATGATGTTGTTGCTGTTAAGCATATTGTACAGCAGGTTGTTGGATTTCTGTTTATTTGTTGATCTGATTAGCACAATTATACATATCATGCATATCTAGAGTGTGGTTGGGCCCAAGGAATGTGGGCGCTTCCCTAAGCCTTTCCCAGAAAGAAATACATTCTTTTTCAAGAATTGCAGCTTCATTTTATAAAATATTTCAACGTGTTGTTGAAATGGAGACATCTAATTTTCACTACATGGTGTTGGTATGTATTTTTAACAGTTTTTTTTAATGACATGCGGACCACATACTCACTGTTCAAAATCCTGTATCCACCTCTGGTATATCATGAGCCTGGTGTTGGCTTCGCGGTTCGGGTGCTGGCTTGGGATCCTAGGATCCTGGGCTTGAATCCTGATCAATCGCTGAATTAACGCCAGAGGGGTTGACTCATGCTGTCATCCTTCCGAGGTCGGCAAACTGAGTACCAGTGTAACGAACTCAAGCAGACTCCATCGTGCCGGAAGCGGAAAGCGCGTTTATTGACGCGGTGATGATTCACTCGTGTCTGACGAATAAGCGCGTCCGATAAACCACAACAACAATGCAAATACAAGTCAGAATAATACGTTACATCCTCCTTTCTTTCAAGGAAGCCACTTTAAAGGAAACCAGCAAAGCAAATAACTCTATAAAGTAAAACTTACACTGAATTAATTAACAAACAGCATCACATTCAGATCACGTGAATCAATTGATTTAAATTTAAAGATCCAGACGTCTGGGAGGGTTAACCGCTCTGCCGCTCCTTGTGATGAACTTGGTATTTCTGGGAGATGCAGTGGCTCGAGGCGATGACACTGTTGGGAGACTTTGGGATTCAGATGCTTGCTCACTTGGACGTGGGGACTTGCAGCAGTTCCCCACTGGGGTGTCCTGTTGAGTGGTGGGATCAGGGAAGTCCCTCATGTCCTGGGAAGAGTAAAAGCGAGAGAGCGGCTGACTTCCCACCGGGCCAACATTGGCTGAATGAGGCACTCTGCGGAGATGGAGCCTGTTACGCCAGTACACATTGTTTGGGGTCCTCAGCAAATATGACCGGGGGCTGTTGTGGCGCGCCTCAACTACAGCCGGAATCCAATGCCTGGCCTCCGGGTTTGGCAACATCCTAACACTGTCTCCCGGCTGGAGCGGTGGCAAATCTGACATAGATGGCTTGTCATGATAGTATTTTTGTTTCTCCTTCTGTGTGTCAAGGCGTGATCTCACAAGGTGATGGTCATACCGCGCAGGCATGAGAAGAGTGCGGTTGCAAGGCAGTGTGTTTCTGGGGCGTCTTCCCATTAGGAGCTGAGCCGGGGACAAGTTTATTCCTTCCAGTGGAGTGGTGCGGTAGTCTAGCAGGGCTAAGTACTTATCTGCTGACTTCTTCCAGAGCCTTTTCACTGTCTGGATCGCTCTTTCTGCCTCTCCATTGGCACGTTGGTGCTTGGGGGACACAATGTCGTGAGTTATGCCATATTCTTTGCAAAACTGAGAAAATTCCTCTGACGTGTACTGACTTCCGGAATCGCTTCGCAGCTTCTCTGGAATACCATGTCGACAAAACTGCTGCTTGAGAGCTTCGATTACAGAGCGAGCTGTAATGTCCTTGAGGCAATCCACCTCCACAAACTTGGAGTAATAATCGACCGTGAGCAAATACTGCTTTGATTCGAAGTCAAAAACGTCGCTTCCAACTTCGATGAATGGAAGATCAGGCGTGTAAGTCGGCAAGAGAGGCTCCCGTTGCTGAGCGCTTTGATACTCTGCACACTTGCAACAATTCCGTACAGTTTCTTCGATGTCAGAGTTCATTGAGGGCCAATACATGACCTCGCGAGCACGCTGCTTACACTTGTTCACTCCGAGGTGCGATTCATGAATCAAGCTCAGCATTCTGGGTCTGAGGCTTGGCGGGATGACAAGGCGCATGCCTTTGTAGACAACACTGTCTGAGACTGCCAATTGCGTTCTGGAGTCAAAGTACGGACGGACCTGTGCTGGGACTTCCTTTCGGGAGTCAGGCCATCCACTTGCAATGACACCGCAGAGAAGGCTCATTTGACTCAGAGTAGCTTCCTGGATTTCGAGGTATTTCCCACTCGTGATCGCAAGGAACTGGAACATGTTCACAGGCTCAAGGTCTTTCCCAGCTTCTGAGTCGGTGTCCGGTAGAGGTGCACGGGACAATGTGTCGGGGAGCACCATCTCAGAACCACGGCAGTAGTTAACCTCCAAGTCATACCGTTGAAGCTTGAGCAACATACGCTGTAAACGCATGGGAGAAGATAGGAGAGGCTTCTTGAAGATTTCCTCAAGGGGTTTATGGTCATTATATACCACTACTGATTTTCCAAAGATATAGTAGTGAAATGCTTCTGTTGCATGGACGATTGAGAGCATTTCCTTCTCAATCATAGCATAGCGACACTCAGTATCGGTCATACTGCGTGATGTGAACGCTATAGGGTTGCCATTCTGGAGCAAACAGGCTCCTACAGCGTTTTGGCTGGCATCGGCTTGTATTTCAACTGGCTGACTTACATCGTAGTACTGAAGGACCGGGGCCGAAATACATGCTTGCTTCAGCTTCTTGAAGGACAGCTCCTGAGCTGACTGCCAGGAGAACTCCACGTCCGCCTTGCAGAGATCACGGAGAGGCTTGCTTGTGTCACTTAGGTTGGGGATAAACTTCCCTAAATACTGAACGAATCCAAGGAAACGCTTGACGCCTTGTTTGTCTGTTGGACGTGGCATTTTCTCAACTGCCTTCGTCTTGAATGGATCTGGTAGCACTCCTTCTGCAGTAAGCAGGTGGCCTACATAAGGGACTGAGGTTCGCCGGATGAGGCATTTTCGGAAGTTTAGTTGCAGGTTATAACTTGTAGCTCGTTGCATAACTCGCTTCAGTACACAGTCGTGGTGGGTGATGTCACGACCAGCAACTAAAATGTCATCCATTACCGCTGTTGCCCATTCTATCCCTTCTAGCATCTGGTCCATGATTCGCTGGAATATCTCCGGCGAGCACCTCAATCCATAAGGGAGACGCAGCCAGCGGTATCTCCCTACAGGTGTATTGAACGTGGTCAAGAATGAAGAAGGCTCGTCAAGGCGAATTTGCATGAACCCACTGCGGGCGTCAAGCACAGAAAATACATTGGCTCCAGGGATTTGAGCTAAAACTTCCTGAACAGTTCTCATTGGGTAGTGCTCACGTTTTGTGCACTTGTTTAAGTCTTTGGGGTCTATACAGATGCGGACTTTGCCGTTGCGAAGAGCTACTACCATGGAACTCACCCACTCAGTCGGTCGTTCTACCTTCGCGATGTGACCTTCGGTGACCATCTCTTGTAGCTTGTCAACTATTTGCTCTCTCAATGCTGCAGGCTGTCTGCGAGGAGCGTGAACTACTCCCTGTGACCCTTCTACAAGCTTGATCCGATAAGTTCCGGGAAGAGTTCCAGTTGTCTTGGCAACTTCTGGAAACTCAGAGATTACAGCTTCCTGAGACACATTGACTAGAGGCTGAACAAGAGACAACTTATCGAGCTTGACAATGAGGCCTAGGGCTTCCGAGGTAGCGCCTGACATTACATTCTCCTGATCGAGGTCAATGACCTCAAAACTGGCTCTAACGGTCTTGTTTTTGTGAGAGAGAGGGAGTGTCACGGTACCGACAGGATGGATAGTATGGTTCGAGTATGTTTTAAGAACTTTATGCGACGATTGTAGATCGCCTGCGAGGTGCTGGACTAACTGGTAGTCGTTGAGTGTTAGTGTGTTGCACCTTGCACCCGTGTCAATCCGGAACCGAGTCGGCTGACCCAGCAACGTGACGGTCTGTGCCCACTTGTCATGAGTAGCCGTATTGATGCTTGGTTGTAGAGCGGAGATCCTTAAAATTTCAGATTCCTTGACGAGTTCTTGAGGAAGATCTACATGATCTAGACTGGTCTCCTCATCAAGGGACTTTAGGTCGCGCAGTCTCTTCCGACACGCCGCAAACCAGTGACCAGGCTTCTTGCAGTAGGAGCAGCTAGAATTAATTGCTGGACACTTGGCTTGCCTGTGCACTGACTGGCCACATTTGCTGCAGGGACCGTCATTCCGAAACCGATTCTCAGCTTTGAACAGCTCGGTGGCTTGTGTATGCCTATCAGGCTTGCTCTTACAACGTTGAGTCTGGTGCTGAGTTCGTTCGTTTTCAGATCTGAGGGCTGAGATGAGAGCATCTTCATCTCGGACTATTCTCATATGTTTCTGCGAGAGCTCTAGCTGTTGGCCAATTTCTATAGCTTTAGCTAGTGAGAGCTCCTCACCCCTATCGAGTAATTTCTCTTGGACCCTCTTATCATGGCTGCCATCAATGATGCAATCGACGATTATGTCGTCTGGGTCTTGGTAATCGCAATCCATGAGAATTATCCTCAGATCTTTTATGAAATGATCAAAAGACTCACCACTCCGCTGGCGCCTTTGTTTCAGTCGGTGTCTGGCAACTCTTTTGTTCTTTCTGGGCTGCACATAGTTCTGGAATTTGTTCAGCACTTCCTGCGGGTCGTCTTTCTCTCCTTCCTCCCAAGATAGAGTTTGGTAGATTTGACGACCTTGTTCGCCGATCCACGTTCCGAGCCATCCTGCTTGACGAGGCTTCGTTATGTCTGCGAGCGGCCCTGACAAGACAAAACTGACGTGATTTCTGAACCGGCAAAACTCCTGGTAGAGATCCAGACTCTCCCAGTCGATCGAGGGATGATCAAAGTTCGGAGATGCCATATTTATGGAGACGAAAGGCGGCTTATGGCGTGAATATCAACGAACTTCTGACACCATGTAACGAACTCAAGCAGACTCCATCGTGCCGGAAGCGGAAAGCGCGTTTATTGACGCGGTGATGATTCACTCGTGTCTGACGAATAAGCGCGTCCGATAAACCACAACAACAATGCAAATACAAGTCAGAATAATACGTTACAACCAGTTCACTGGTAATTACTTCCGCTAGGGAGTAAGGCATTCAATCGTGTCCATGCGTGTGTGTTTTTGTGTGTTTGTGAACAAGATATCTGGAAAAGTTCTGAACGGATTTGGATGAAAGTTGGTGGGATGATTGCCCTTGGGATAAGGAAGAATTGATTAGTTTTTGGTGAAGCTCAGGATATTATTCCGGATCCAGGAATTTTTTGAAGGATTGTTTACCATTGGAAGACAGGGCTCATTTTTTTTAACATTATCTTCTATATATTCTATGCTTAACATTGTGATATGAAAATAGTTTTCATATTTGTTGTAAATGTAGTTTAAACTCGTGGTTATGCGTTAGAGCGGTGTATTTTGTTAGCAGCGTCGTCTTCAAGGTTCTTTTTTTTTCTTTCTAATAAAGACATATTCTGTCATTTTAAAACCACCAAAGTGTGTATTAGGTATCCTCGTTTCAGAAAATGTATCGTTTGATACGTATAATGCTTTAAAACTGTTTTTTTTTGTTTGTTTTTTTTTACCCCAGAACGGCAGAAGAAATATCAACATTTACCTCAGCGAATGTCAATCGCGGTGTCAGTATTTGATGAACTTATAAAGACTTAGGTGAGTTATAAGTGTGACAAGCATGTGCACGGGATTCTTCCCAGAAGAATGAGTGGTCGCATGAGCTTGTACGACTTAAAATGAGCGAGTTTTTTCACGTTTGGGCCAGTTTTACATGTTGTATCCCTAAGGAATGAAATGAACGTTTTTTCCTGGCTTACAATTGTATTTGAAGTCACACATGCCTCAAAGTACACTCACTTATATAGAATTGAACGCTGAATCCGAAAATGTAAGTGAAATTGCCTTGTTTCTTTTTAACATTATCTTGTAGCGGTTACCGCTGGATGTGCATAATCGCCTTGCACCGGCCAGAACACGGCCAGACGCGCCTCTCCCGGGCATGCCCGGACTCACTATTCCCGGGCACGCCCGAACCTCCCGGGCACGCCTGGTCTCGTCTTTCCCGGGCATGCCCGCTCTCGCCTTTCCAGGGCCCGCCCAGAGCGTCCGGGCATGCCCGCTATCGCCTTTCCAGGGCTCGCCCAGAGCGTCCGGGCATGCCCGCTATCGCCTTTCCAGGGCTCGCCCAGAGCGTCCGGGCATGCCCGCTATCGCCTTTCCAGGGCTCGCCCAGAGCGTCCGGGCATGCCCGCTATCGCCTTTCCAGTGCTCGCCCAGAGCGCCCGGGCATGCCCAGCCTCGACTTGCCAGGCCGCAGCCAAACACGCCCGGGCAGGTCCAGACTCGCCTTTCCAAGGCTCGCCCTTGATACCCGGGCATGCCCGGTATAGCTTTTGCCGGGACAACTTCCCGACATAAATGTGTATATATATTGTTGCCCGAAAAACGGGCTTGTCAGAATACCTGAGCTGTTTTGTTTCAATAAAGCAACTCGGACGAATTCCGTCTTTGGTCGCGTCAATTCTTTCGACTCGCGTTGGAGCGCAGCTCCTTCATTGGTGACCTACCGACATGGATACGGCAGTGACGCTTAAACTGCCTACCTTCTGGGAGGCTCACGCGGCTGTTTGGTTCGCCCAGGCGGACTCCCAGTTCGCCCTGCGAGGCATCACCGCGGACGACACCCGCTTCCACCATGTTGTGGTGGCGCTCGGTTCCGCCACCGCGGCCCGCGCCTTGAGCCTCCTCCAGCACCCGCCGGCTGCTGACAAATATGACGCGCTGAAGACGCTCCTCCTCGGCGCTTTCGCCCTCTCACCGGCAGCACGCGCACGGCGCCTGCTTGACCTACCCGAGCTCGGCGACACGCGCCCGTCCGAGCGCATGGACTATATACTCTCATTGCTCGGCGAGCACTCTCCGGCATTCCTGTTCCGGGAGCTGTTCCTCCGTCAGCTGCCTAACCCGGTACGCCTCGCCCTGGCTGGCACGTTGATCACGGATTCCCGCGCCCTCGCCAGGGAAGCCGATAAGATCTCCTCGGCGGGCCAGCACATCGGCGCGGCTACCTGGAGCCCGCCGCCGTCCGAGGCGACGCCTACGACGCCCAAGCGCCCTGCGCGGTTGGAGGCCGAACTGCCGGTGCAACTGGCGGCCGCCACGCCGCACCGCCCGCTTCCGACACGACGGCCGGGGCCTCCACCTGACCGGGAGTGGTGTTATTACCACGCCAGGTTCGGACACAAGGCTCGGACGTGCCGGCCCCCGTGCACTTTCGGCAGGTCGGGAAACGGCCGGGCCGGCATTCATTCCCAGCCATGAGCGCCGGCCACTCGGGCAACTTGCTGTTTATTCGGGACAAAGCGTCTGGACGGCGTTTCCTGTGCGACATCGGCGCCCAACTGAGCGTCATACCTGCCTCCGAGCAGGACAGGCTGGACGCAGTTTGCGGCCCCTCTTTGGTCGCTGCTAATGGCTCGGCCATACGCACTTTCGGCCCACGCGTCGTCACCCTCTGCTTCGGCAGCCAGCGCTTTCAATGGACTTTTGTTACCGCCAGCGTCCCCGTGGCTTTGCTGGGCGCCGACTTCCTCTGCGCGCACGGGCTGCTGGTCGACGTCAAATGACGTCGCCTTGTCCACGCCGAGACCTTCAGCTCCCTGGCGTGCACAATGAGCAGCTCCGCGCCGACCGAACTGGCGTGCGCCCTCCCGGCAACGAACGAGTTCGCTCACCTGCTCGTGGAATTCCCGGCCCTCACGCGGCCGACGTTTTCGGCCGTCGCGGTGCGGCACGGGATCGAGCACCACATACCCACTACAGGCCCGCCGGTCTACGCCAGGGCCCGCCGCCTCGACCCAGCCAAGCTCGCCGTGGCAAAGGCCGAATTCGACGCGTTGGAGCACCTCGGCATCGTGCGGCGCTCCGATAGCGCGTGGGCCTCGCCACTGCACATCGTGCCAAAGCCGGGGGGTGGATGGCGCCCGTGTGGCGACTACCGCCGTCTCAATGACGCTACCACCCCCGACAGTTACCCGATCCCGCATATTCAGGACTTTTCCGCCCGTTTGGCGGGACGGGTCATCTTTTCGAAAATTGACCTGATACGGGGCTACCACCAGGTACCTGTCCGGGCGGCCGACGTCCCGAAGACGGCCGTCATCACGCCGTTCGGCCTGTTCGAATTTTTGCGGATGCCGTTTGGCCTCAAGAACGCGGCCCAGGCGTTCCAGCGCTTGATGGACGGCGTGCTGCGCGACCTGCCGTTTCTTTTCGTCTATCTGGACGACATCCTCGTCGCCAGCACGTCCCGCGCCGAGCCCCTCCTCCACCTCCGAACACTGTTCGGTCGCCTCAGCGAGCACGGCTTAATTGTCAACCCGGTCAAATGCCACTTCGGCGCGACGACCGTTGACTTTTTGGGCCACTGCATCACCAAGACCGGGGCCGTGCCGCTGCCGACCAAGGTCGAGGCCATCACCACGTTCCCGCGTCCCCGTTCCATCAAGGCCCTCCAAGAGTTCCTCGGCATGGTGAATTTTTATCACCGATTCGTGCCCCGCGCTGCTCAGCTCATGCGGCCCCTTTACGAGCCCTCCGGGGCAAGCCGGCCAAGCATGACATTGTTTGGTCCGCGGCCATGGACGCGGCCTTCGCCAGTGCCAAACGGGCCCTCGCCGACGCAACGCTGCTGGCTCACCCGGTGCTCAACGCGCCCATCGCCCTCACTACGGACGCCTCCAACTACGCGGTGGGCGCCGTCCATGAGCAATGGGTGGACGGGGTTTGGCAGCCACTCATTTTTTTCAGCCGGCAACTCCGGCCGAATGAGTTAAACCACAGCACGTTCGACCGCGAGCTGCTCGGGCTATTCCTGGCCGTTCGCCATTTCCGACACCTCCTGGAGGGCCGCCCGTTCACGGCTTTCGTCGACCACAAGCCGTTGGTCTACGCAATGGCTAAGGTCACGGAGCCGTGGTCGGCCCGCCAACAGCGCCACCTCTCCGCCGTGTCGGAGTTCACCACGGACATCCAGCACGTCGCCGGCAAAGACAACGCCGTGGCCGACTGCCTTTCGCGGGCCAGCGCGAACGCGGTCCACCTCGGCGTGGACTTCACGCTCATGGCGGCCGACCAGACCACCGACGCCTCGGTGCAGGCACTCCGCGTGGCGGACACGGGCCTCCGCCTGGCCGACATCCCCTTCGCGGGCACCGTCCTGCTCTGCGACATCTCCCAGGGCCAGCCTCGCCCCATCGTGCCCGTTTCCTGGCAGCGCCGCATCTTCGCCTCCATCCACGGCCTTTCTCACCCGGGCCGGAAAGCTTCTCAGAAGCTGGTGTCGGCGCGTTTCGTCTGGCACGGCCTTCGACAAAACATCCGCGACTGGGCCAACGCCTGCACGGCCTGCCAGCGAGCCAAGGTCCACCGCCACACCCAGGCCCCGCTGGCACCTTTCGCCGTGCCTGAACGGCGTTTCGACCACGTCCACGTGGACCTGGTGGGTCCCCTGCCCCCCTCGCGGGGGTTCACCCACCTGCTCAGCATGGTGGACAGGACCACGAGGTGGCCGGAGGCCGTGCCCCTCACCTCCACCACCACCGCCGACGTGGCGCAGGCGTTCATCGCCACCTGGGTCGCGCGCTTCGGCGCACCAGCTGACATCTCGTCCGACCGCGGCCCACAGTTCACGTCTGAGCTTTGGGGCGCGGTCGCCCGTTCGTTGGGGGTCACGCTGCACCGCACCACGGCCTACCACCCCCAAGCCAATGGGTTGTGCGAGCGGTTTCACTGCTCCATGAAGGCCGCACTCATGGCCGGCCTTCAGGACGACGGTTGGGCCGACTGGCTGCCGTGGGTCCTTTTGGGCCTTCGCACGGCCCCCAAGGAAGACCTCCAGGCGTCCGCCACCGAGCTCGTCTACGGCCAGCCACTCCGCGTCCCGGGCGAATTCGTGCCTGACGCTACCAGTCCCTGGTCCGCCGCTCGCCAGCGCTCGGACCTCCAGGAGGCCGCCCGACGATTTGCCCCCGTGCCGACGTCCCGCCACGGTGGCCCCCAGTCCTACGTCCCCCCCGGCGCTTCGCACAGCGGAGTACGTCTTTGTGCGTCATGACGCGCACCGGGGGCCACTCCGGGCGCCGTACGACGGGCCCTTCCGGGTCCTGCGACGGGGCGACAAGTCTTTCATCGTCGACTTCGGCGGCCGGCCGGACCGGATTTCTGTGGACCGCCTCAAACCGGCGCACATGGACGTCGACCGACCACCACGGTTGGCCCTTCCTCCGCGGCGAGGCCGCCCCCCGTCCACAGTTCCCCCCGCTCGACCACCCACCACCACGTCAGACCCCTCCCCACGACCCTCCAGGGGTCGCTTCGGCCGGGTCATCCCGACCCCCCTTAAATTGACCCTGCCGGTGCAGGTCGATTCTGGAGGGGCGTGTGTAGCGGTTACCGCTGGATGTACATAATCGCCTTGCACCGGCCAGAACACGGCCAGACGCGCCTCTCCCGGGCATGCCCGGACTCACTGTTCCCGGGCACGCCCGAACCTCCCGGGCATGCCTGCTCTCGCCTTTCCAGGGCCCGCCCAGAGCGTCCGGGCATGCCCGCTATCGCCTTTCCAGGGCTCGCCCAGAGCGTCCGGGCATGCCCGCTATCGCCTTTCCAGGGCTCGCCCAGAGCGTCCGGGCATGCCCGCTATCGCCTTTCCAGTGCTCGCCCAGAGCGCCCGGGCACGCCCAGCCTCGACTTGCCAGGCCGCAGCCAAACACGCCCGGGCAGGTCCAGACTCGCCTTTCCAAGGCTCGCCCTTGATACCCGGGCATGCCCGGTATAGCTTTTGCCGGGCAAACTTCCCGACATAAATGTGTATATATATTGTTGCCCGAAAAACGGGCTTGTCAGAATACCTGAGCTGTTTTGTTTCAATAAAGCAACTCGGACGAATTCCGTCTTTGGTCGCGTCAATTCTTTCGACTCGCGTTGGAGCGCAGCTCCTTCAATCTTCTATATATTATAAATATATATCTGTGCAGTGTCTGTCTTGTGTTGTCTTGTCTTGTGTTGTCACTGAACTACTGCCTCAAACTTTTGTGAAATCGTACTATTCCAACTTGACCCACGGCGGGAGTATGCGCTCTACTGAGTGGCGTTCTAGTTCCCTGTGTGTCGCAAGAGGTGACTAATAGGGTTGGTGGCAGGAAGAGCATAAACATTGCTTCAAAAAGGGGACCAAGGTGCTCCAAAAAGGCCAACCCTTGCTCTGCGGGGGAAAATGGCCTCGAAAGGCGGTTCCAGCTCTGATATAGCCTATTCTGAGTCTCAACGGAAATCAGCGCTGCCATCACGATCCATGACATTTTGACAAGACATTGGCAAAGCAATTTAGTTAGATCCTCAGACTCGTGAAGTTGTCAAGTTGCTGGTGTTATGCCAACTCCAGGATAAAGAAAATCATTATACTTGTGTCTCATTGGTGTTCATCCCGGAGTTGCTTTGTATTTTACTATATCCTAGTCTTGTGTTGTACAATTCTATTTCATAGGTTCGAGATCTTTGTTCTTGATAGACCACACTCGTTTGCAGTTTGTATCTGTCTACAATATCTGGCTCAAGCACAACACCAGTAAGACCAATGAAATATTAATAAAGGAACATGCTGTGTAGATAATGGGGAATCTGGTAAACTCCATAGGTGGCATTTCGAGGAAATAAATGCATTGAACATGAATGTACCAAACAAACAATATGTTTACTTCACAAATTCAGATCTTGTGATAAAGCGAGGCAACCTTATGTGTACTGTTCTGGTAGGTCATAGGTATATGTATTGAGAAACAGCTGGATGGTGTTTTGGAGATCTATTGAAGATCTTGTTCAATGGCATTCGAGATAGACTAGACGGATTTATGGGAAAAGGCCATGTATAAGCTTCTCGGTGCATTTTTGGGTAAAAGTTGGGAACCTCACTTTATAACATAACTAGGGTATGCCGAATGCGATTAACCGGTTCCCAAGCCGAATTTTGAGTTTTGAATAAACTGCTCAAGAACTTGGGCATTGGTGAACTCACAGAGGAGACAATCAAATCTGCAGAAGCGTTCGTCTGCAGAATATATAATGTGCACAGAACAACCTCTGTTGATTCAGCACGACATATGTTGTTCTCCAAGACTGGTAAACCAGAAGCAATGTCACCGACAAGTGATGCTCTTCATTTCAATTTGATTTGAGTACACTATCAAGCCATGCTATGGAGAAATGCTCATTGTGCCATACCTGACCCTCCTGCACCTGTGGAAATGGGATGGAAACGTGGTGATTCAGGACTAGAACCTATTCTAATGTCACTGAGTCCAATCCCAGAAAGTTTCCTCGAGCTGATTTGTTGTGCATGCCAGAAGCAATGCAAGGCTCGACGCTGCAAATGTCGCTATTCAGAGTTGAGGTGCACATCAATGTGTGCCTGTCAGCAACAGAGTGATGATCAGACCCCTTGTATGAATTTGATGTAGTTTGGCAAAACAACATGTGTGACATTCCTGAATGTTTGTGCTTCATGGCCATGTGTACTTAATTTTAGAATAAATGTTTGTACGGAACATTGTCTTATTAACACCATTTCCCATTTTATAGTGTCCAATTTCAATATCAGTTTGAATGTCTCTTTCAATATGTCGCCAACCATAATATAGACTAGACAGCTTTATGAAAAAGGCCAAGTATAAGCTTCTAGGTGCATTTTGCAGTAAAATTTGTGAAGTTAAAGTAAAAGAGCTGCATGTATATACATGATATATAAATGCTTGTTCAAAGAAATTGTGCAAAAATGGCAATTTGGCGGCCATTTTGTTTATGCTAATTAGTAGGTCACAAACTCAAAATTCGGCTTGGGAACCGGGTTAATCGAATTCACCATACCCTAATTATGTTAAAAAGTGAGGTTCCCAACTTTTACCCAAAAATTAATCTGACATTCACATTTCTCAGAAATCCGTCTAGTCTAAGAGTGGTACGTATTTAATGTAAAAACAACCACGAAAATGAGTGACGTAAACCCAACGCAAGCTGGAGGAGACATTCCCCATGAGTAGCAAGTGGTACCAACACCAATCTGGAGGAGACATTCCCCATGAGTAGCAAGTGGTACCAACACCAATCTGGAGGAGACATTCCCCATGAGTAGCAAGTGATACCAACACCAATCTGGAGGAGACATTCCACATGAATAGCAAGTGGTACAAACACCAATCTGGAGGAGACATTCCCCATGAGTAGCAAGTGGTACCAACACCAATCTGGAGGAGACATTCCCCATGAGTAGCAAGTGGTACCAACACCAATCTGGAGGAGACATTCCCCATGAGAGGCAAGTGGTACCAACACCAATCTGGAGGAGACATTCCCCATGAGTAGCAAGTGGTACCAACACCAATCTGGAGGAGACATTCCCCATGAGAGGCAAGTGGTACCAACACCAATCTGGACGAGACATTCCCCATGAGTAGCAAGTGGTACCAACACCAATCTGGAGGAGACATTCCCCATGAGTAGTAAGTGGTACCAACACCAATCTGGAGGAGACATTCCCCATGAGTAGCAAGTGGTACCAACACCAATCTGGAGGAGACATTCCCCATGAGTAGCAAGTGGTACCAACACCAATCTGGAGGAGACATTCCCCTTGAGTAGCAACTGGTACCAACACCAATCTGGAGGAGACATTCCCCATGAGTAGCAAGTGGTACCAACACCAATCTGGAGGAGACATTCCCCATGAGTAGCAAGTGGTACCAACACCAATCTGGAGGAGACATTCCGCATGAGTAGCATGTGGTACCAACACCAATCTGGAGGAGACATTCCCCATGAGTAGCAAGTGGTACCAACACCAATCTGGAGGAGACATTCCGCATGAGTAACAAGTGGTACCACCACCAATCTGGAGGGTCCACGGAACTTTGTAAACATTACAAAATCAAGACTCTCTGCTCACCTTCACTCCTTCATTACTCTTTTCTCCCGCCTCTGGAACAAACTCCCTCACTCTCTTCAATCCCACTCCTCCCTCCAGGTCTTTAAAACGGCTGTTCACCACCATCTCTTATCTTCCCCAATCCAAAACCTTGATCTTTTCTACCCCCCGATAATTTCACCCCAAATTCACTTTTTGAGGTGCCGACTTCTTTCCTGGAAGTCCTTGGTGTCCTTGCGTTTTATACCTATCCTGCCCCCCCCCCCCCCCCAGGCCCTCTCCCTCCCACACATCTCCGGATGTCCCTGCTCTCAATTGTTGTGTTTGTGTGCTTTCTCCCCTTCTCTCCCCATCTTGTCGACCGCTCCCCTTTTTATATACTTTGTTTGCTTGTTTGTTTGATTTGTTTGTTTGATAAATATTAGCTCTTTCACGAGCCTCGACTCTGTATACAAAAAAAAAAGAAAAAAAAAAAAGACTCGGAAAGGAGCGATTGGCCGAAGGTGGCATGGCGGTCCCGAAAATTTGCTGCATATAACGCAGTAGTTGCGTAGGTCTTCAATCTCCGAAAACTTCGGTTGTAGGAGATATTGTTGAAAGCGGCAGTGCTCAGAAGGGGCGTTATGCTCTTTATGAATGCAGCCTTCAAAATTGTGTACGGGTTGTTCGTTGGAGGTTGTCGTAAAATGTCTCTCACCTCTGTGGCATACTTTGGTGACAAGGAGCCAACAATGTCTTTGTACCGTTTCAATTCGGTAGTAGGCCTATTGCTCCAGGTTCGGTAGTAGGCCTAATGTTCCAGGTTCGGTAGTAGGCATAATACTCCAGGTTCGGTAGTAGGCCTAATGTTCCAGGTTGGGTAGTAGGCCTAATGCTCCAGGTTCGGTAGAAGGCATAATGTTCCAGGTTCGGTAGTAGGCCTAATGCTCCAGGTTCGGTAGTAGGCCTAATGCTCCAGGTTCGGTAGTAGGCCTAATGCTCCAGGTTCGGTAGTAGGCCTAATGCTCCAGGTTCGGTAGTAGGCCTAATGTTCCAGGTTCGGTAGTAGGCCTAATGCTCCAGGTTCGGTAGTAGGCCTAATGTTCCAGGTTCGGTAGTAGGCCTAATGTTCCAGGTTCAGTAGTAGGCCTAATGTTCCAGGTTCGGTAGTAGGCCTAATGTTCCAGGTTCGGTAGTAGGCCTAATGTTCCAGGTTCGGTAGTAGGCCTAATGTTCCAGGTTCGGTAGTAGGCCTAATGTTCCAGGTTCGGCAGTAGGCCTAATGTTCCAGGTTCGGTAGTAGGCCTAATGTTCCAGGTTCGGTAGTAGGCCTAATGTTCCAGGTTCGGTAGTAGGCCTATTACCCCGATAAACCAGATCTCAAGCATTTTTACATATTATAAAATCCAAGGCAGGAATTATTATGCACCCAACGACCCAATTCCTCCAAAAGAAATATCTGCTGACGTTGGTCCAGTGTACACACCTTGTCTCAGGAAACGGTAACACTATCCTACTCTTTTTGTTCTCTTGAGAAACCGTTTTTAGTTTGCGCATCCAAAAAGATACATGTGAAGTGCGGTGCTATGCGCACAACGTGTTTGCCAAGAAGATAAGCAACAACGCGGGTAACCAAAAAGAGTCTTTATTCCAAAGCTCAACTATAGCACTGAGGTGCTCGGGGCTGCGCGCCCCGTGTATATCCCGAGGCCACGCCTACCCCTCCGGCGTGGCCGACACACTCTTGGTGCGCGGAATGATGTCACCGCACCAGCGAGCCATCGTGTCCGCCACACGCGCCCCCCCAGAATTCCCACGCACCTGAAGGGTCAGTTTGCGGGGCAAACGGATGACCCGGCCGAAGCGCCCTCTGGCGGGTGGCGGCGGCTGGGATGCCGGGATGTCATCTGGGATGCCTCCGGCGGCACCTGGGATGGGTGCAGGACCGGGGGGGGGGGGGGCGTGCCGACGGTGCCGGAGGTCCGCCCGCTGGGCGGCCCCGCCGCGGGGGCCGAGCCACTGGCGGGGGGTGGTCCACGTCGAGGTGGACCGGCTTGAGGCGGTCCACAGAAACGCGGTCAGGAGTACCGCCGATGTCGAGGGTGAAGTGTTTCGCCCCGGTCTCCAGCACGCGGCAGGGCCTGTCGTACGGGGGCCGCAGCGGTCTCCGGTGGGCGTCGTGGCGGACGAACACGTACTCCGCCGTGCGAAGCTCCGGGGCGACGTGCGTTGGCGGGCACCCATGGTGCGCCGTCGGCACCGGGGCAAACCTCCGGGCGGTCTCCTGCAGTGCAGAGTGCTGCTGCGCCGCGGACCATGGTGCCGTGGAGTCGGGGAGGAACTCGCCCGGCACCCGCAGCGGTTGTCCGAAGACCAACTCCGCCGCGGATGTGCGCAGGTCGTCCTTGGGCGCCGTCCGGAGGCCCAGCAGGACCCAGGGGAGCCTGTCGACCCAGCCGCCGTCGCGGAGGGTGGCCCGGAGCGCGGCCTTCAAGGAGCGGTGGAAGTGCTCACACAGGCCATTGGCCTGGGGGTGGTAGGCCATGGTGCGGTGCAGATGGACGCCGAGCCCCCGCGCGACCGCCCCCCAGAGCTCCGAGGTTAACTGGGGGCTACGGTCGGACGAGATGTACGAGGGGGCGCCGAACCGGGCAACCCAGGTGGCGATGAACGCCTGCGCGACGTCCGCCGCCGTCGTCGCCGCCAAAGGCATGACCTCCGGCCACCGGGTGGTGCGGTCCACCATGGTGAGGACGTGGGTGAAACCCCGCGAGGGGGGCAGAGGTCCCACCAAGTCCACGTGAACGTGGTCGAACCGACGTTCGGGCACCGTGAACGGGGCCAACGGGGCCTGGGTGTGGTGGTGCACCTTCGCGCGCTGGCATGTGAGGCATGTCCTGGTCCAATCGCGGACAGCCTTCTGGAGGCCATGCCAGACGAACTTGTCGGCAACCAAACTCTGGGAGGCCTTCGTGCCCGGGTGGGACAGGCCGTGGATGGCGTCAAAAATCCGGCGCTGCCAGCCCGCGGGCACGATGGGGCGAGGCTGCCCGAGGGAGACGTCGCACAAGAGGGCCGTGCCCGCGCCGTCGAACGGCACCTCGGTGACGCGGAGGCCCGTGATGGCGGTCCGCAAGGCCTGGATGTCGGGGTCGGCGGTCTGGTCCGCCACCATCCGGGCATAGTCGATCCCGAGGTGGACCGCGTGGGCGACGGACCGGGAAAGGCAATCCGCCACCGGGTTGTCCTTTCCCGCAACGTGCCGGATGTCCGTCGTGTACTCGGACACGGCCGAGAGGTGACGCTGCTGCCGGGCCGACCATGGCTCGGCGACCTTGGCCATCGCGAAGACCAGGGGCTTGTGGTCGACGAAGGCCGTGAACGAACGGCCCTCGAGCAGATGGCGGAAGTGCCGGACCGCCAGGTGGAGCCCGAGCAACTCGCGGTCGAAGGTGCTGTACCGGCGTTCGTGCGGGCGAAGCTGCCAGCTGAAAAACGCCAGCGGTTGCCAAGCACCACACACCCATTGCTCGTGCACCGCACCCACCGCGTAGTCCGACGCGTCGGTGGTGAGGGTGATCGGTGCATCGAGCGCTGGGTGCGCGAGCATGGTGGCATTAGCCAAGGCGAGCTTCGTGCCCGCGAACGCCGCGTCCATCTGCTCGGTCCAAACAACGTCACCTTTGCCCGGCTTCCCCCGGAGGGCCTCGTGCAGGGGGCGCAGGAGCTGGGCGACGCGGGGCAGGAAACGGTGGTAAAAGTTTACCATGCCCAGGAACTCCTGGAGCCCCCTGATCGTGCGGGGGTGCGGAAACCCCTTGACCGCCTCCACCTTTGCCGGTAAGGGGGTGGCCCCGTACCTGGTGACGCGGTGCCCCAAAAAGTCGATTTCGGCGACGCCGAACCGGCACTTGGCGGGGTTTACGATCAGGTCATGCTGGCCCAGGCGTTCGAAGAGCATGCGGAGGTGGCGGAGGTGCTCTTCGCGGGACGCGCTTGCGACGAGGATGTTGTCCAGGTAGATGTAAACGCAATCCAAGTCACGCAAGACGCTGTCCATCAACCGTTCGAACGCCTGAGCCGCATTCTTCAACCCGAAGGGCATCCGACGAAACTCGAAGAGGCCGAATGGTGTAATGATGGCCGTCTTCGGTATGTCCTCCGGCCTGACGGGGACCTGGTGGTATCCGCGGATGAGGTCCACCTTAGAAAAGAAGGACATTTTCGCCAACCGGGCGGAAAAGTCCTGAATGTGAGGGCCCGGGTAGCGGTCGGGGGTGGTGGCATTGTTGAGGCGGCGGTAGTCCCGGCATGGCCGCCATCCCCCACCTGGCTTCGGCACGATGTGCAGTGGCGACGCCCAAGCGCTCTTGGAGTGCCGTACGATGCCCAGCTGCTCCAGCGTAGCGAACTCCGCCTTTGCCACCACGAGCTTCGTCGGCTCAAGGCGTCATGCCCGGGTGTAGACCGGTGGCCCGACGGTGGGGATGTGATGTTCCACCCCGTGCTTGACGGCCACCGCCGAGAAGGTGGGCTGCGTGCGGGCCAGTAAGCTGGCGAGGAGGCGGGTGAACTCGTCCGCTGCCGGAAGCGTACAGACCAACCTCGCCGGGACCGAACCGCTCAGCAAGCCGCTTGGCGAGCTGCTCGGTGAGCCGCTCAGGTAGCTGCCCAACGAACTGCTCAGCACGCAAGCAAGCGAGCTGAACATTTCGGCCTGGACGAGGCGTCTGTGCTTCACATCCACCAACAACCCATTTGCACATAGGAAGTCCGCACCGAGCAATGCCATGGGCACGCTGGCGGTTACGAACATCCATTGAAAGCGTTGCCCTCTGAACCGCAGGGAGAGGCAGCACTTCCCGAATGTGCGTATGGGTGTGCCGTTGGCTGCAAGCAATGCGGGGCCCCGGCCCGCGGTTCGCTTGTCGGATGTGGAGGCGGGGATAACGCTCACCTGTGCGCCTGTGTCGCAGAGGAAGCGATGCCCGGACAAGGTGTCCGTGACAAAAAGGAGGCTGCCGGAATGGCCGATGCTCAGGGCCGCTACCGAGCGCCGGCTTGGTAGTTTCCCGACTTGCCAAACTAGCACGGCGGTTAACAATTCCTAGCCTTGTGGCCAAACCTGGCGTGGAAACGGCACCAGGTTTGCGGCGGAGGCGGAGGCCGCAGTTTTCGCGGTGGTGGTGGGCGGGGCGTGGCGGCGGCCACGAGGTGTGCATCGGCATCAGCCTCGGGATCCACGAGGTGTGCAGCAGCATCAGCCTCGGGATCCGCGACGGCCGCCCCGACTCTCGCCTGCGTGTCACAAGCCGCGAAAAACTTGTCGGCCTCGACGGCCAGAGCGCGGGGTTCCTTTATTTTGGAACCGGCCAACGCGAGGCGTGCCTGTGCCGGTAGCTGGCATAGAAAGAGCGCCAGGAATAAAAAATCCGGGGCTTTGTCACCCAGCAACGACAGCATGTAATCCATCCGCACCGATGGTCGTGTGTCGCCGAGTTTGGGAAGGTCCAGGAGGCGGTCGGCCCGTTCGCACTCCGTGAGGCCGAACGTGGCGATGAGGAGACGCTTAAGCGCCTCGTACCTGTGGTCGGCCGGTGGGTTCCGCAGGACGGACACGACTCGGGCGGCTGTGCCAGGCCCGAGGGCGGCGATGACATGGTAATAACACGTCTCATCCGCCGTTACGCCTCGAAGTTGGAACTGTGCCTCGGCCTGCATGAACCATACCTTGGCCTGAGCTTCCCAAAACTCAGGGAGCTTCACCGTGACCGCGTTGTTTGACATTGGCGCGTTCTGTTGGTCAGCGGCGGCTGAACCAGCGTCGAGGTCACCAGTGAAGTGCGGTGCTATGCGCACGACTGGTTTGCCAAGAAGATAAGCAACAACTCAGGTAACCAAAAAGAGTCTTTATTCCAAAGCTCAACTATAGCACTGAAGTGCTCGGGGCTGCGCGCCCCGTGTATATCCCGAGGCCACGCCTACCCCTCGGGCGTGGCCGACACCCTCTTGGTGCGCGGAATGATGTCACCGCGCCAGCGAGCCATCGTGTCCGCCACACATGAACGATTTCACCCCCAACATTCTCTCAATGTGATGCAGTTTAAGGTGCGAAGACGCATCACAAGCAACCTGCCAAGAAAGGAAGCCATCGATCGTTTTTATAAAGGCCTCCCCGTGTGCTTGGACGAGCGTCTGCATGTTTTTGTTGCGGTTTGCAACAATATCTGGAATGTGAATCTTAAACCTCCAGAGAAATTACTTCCAACAAGCACTGAAATCAATGTGAAATTTCTGTAAGGTATAAGCAAATATTCCACTTAAGTAAGCCCCATTTGCTATTTGTACCTTCCTGTGAATGCGATAAGTGGAGAGTGTTCATCTTGATGACCATGTGAGATGGAGACTGTGTGGGTGATCAACATGGTGTTGTGGTGTTATAACCAGCAGGTAACTGGGTATAACATCCAAAATCGGATTGAAGGGGCGAAGGCCTGAACCTTTTGTGGCCATCCTCCATTCGCATCCCATTTTGCTGGCCGGGGTGAAAGGCCAATTACCTGCAGCTGAATGCTCACACCGCATGGCATGACGTATATATATATATATATATATATATATTGTATACTTAGTCTTGGCTCGTGTAAGGGCTAACATAGAATCTACTATATAAGAGAGATGTCTGTCTGTGTGTGTGTCTGTGTGTCGCCATTTTTCTCAGAGATGGCTGAACGGATCTTCGTCAAACTTTCAGAGGTTCATCAGTGAGTGCGTGGGAGTGTTTTAGGTTAAAAAAAAAAAAGTTTTTAAAAAGAACGTTTTTTTGGAGTTAAAAAAAAAACGCTGGATAGTGCCTAAGCCTTTTTAAATTAATGACAGTTATATACAAGTACACATTCGCATAAATAAATACAAAACAATCACCAGACATTTGAACACAAATAAATCAAACAATTCCGGAAGTGGAAGAAGTTTCTTGTGTGGTTTCTTCTTCTTCCTGTTCGCATCACAATTAACACAGAAACGGGATGAACGGCACATTCATTCACCAGCATATATTTAACGAAAAGGTGATGAACCCCATCCTCCCCTTACTCTCCTGCCTCCACCCTTCCCGCCCCTTCCTCTCCTCCCGCCAAACCCCCTCCCTCCTCCCCTCTCACCCCCCTTCCCACCCCACCTATCCCCCCCCCCCTACCCCACCCTCCCCCGCCTGGCAACGCCGGGTACTTCTGCTGGTATATAATAAAGGGAGCGGGAGACAATAATGGGAGAGAGGGAAGTGCAACAACAGTAGAAAACAGGGACATCGGGAGATCTGTGGAAGGGAGAGGCCTGTGACGGGGGTAAACAAGATGGACACCACATGGGATTTCAGGAAAGATAACGGAATTTGAAGGAGGTGGGTTTGGAGTGGATTAACGAGGGTAGAAAAGATCAAGGTTTTGGATGCAGTAAGATATGAGATGGTGGTGCAAAAGCCAATGTGGACTTGAATTTGGAAAAGGTTCTGGTACGGTAATCTCACAAATAATCTGGTAATAATCCTCAATATATATATATACATTATACAATCCTATATATATATATATATATATATATATATATATATATATATATATATATATATATATTGTAACGGATTTGGGAATTGTGTGTGTAATTGGATGTAGAACGTGTTGTAAATATCACCCTACCTAGTGTAAAGATCAACGGTCGTCCTTAGTTAAGCCATCGCACACACATAGCCAATCTTAAGTTCCCTCTCTAGTTATCTCCTTATTCTATGTAGTTGAAGGCTCTGTGGTCCACGAGTTCATTGCGTTGCATCAATTAAATAAGATAGAATCCCCTTTTATATCCCAAAGCTTTCATTGCCAACTGCATTGGGCGGTTGTCTGCATTTGCCGCCATTGCCACGTGCTCTGTTTCGGAGAAGAAAGGCGTGTCTTCGCCCTCGTCATCGAAAGGAGGAGTGAGCCAGCCCTTGCCGACCAACCAAGGATGAGGGGTTTGGCTTTGAGAGGGCGTGGAGAGAACCGTCGAGTAGGTTCGCGAAGGTTTGAGGGTGTGGCATATATAACCCGCGGTGGGACGCCCCAAAGGAAGAGAGGGAGATGAGAGATAAGTCCTTGGGGAGCACGCGGCGGATGAGCAATAATAAGCCTTTGGAGAGCACGTGACGCAGCGGTATGCAGGAGCAGCTTGAATCAGCGGAGCTCGAACAGCAGCAGCAGCAGCTTGAACCGGCGGAGCTCGTACCGCGGCAGCTGGCATGACCGCAGCTTGGGCGTTGACTGCGGGGCCGACAGTGGCCGCGGAGGAACGGCGGCTGCCCGCTCCCGGCCCGACCGTGACCCAGTTCCCGTTGGACCTTCCTCTCCCTCCAGCCATCCACCTCCAGCATTCGTTCCTGCCATCATCCCCCGTGTAAGTGTGCTCATAGTCTGTCTTTTGTCTTGTCCCTGGGGTTAAGTAAGACTGCAATAGGTAAGCTAACATTTGCACTGTGTCTCCTTGCTTCTTTCTGTCCAGTTATTTTCGTTTATTTCCTTCTCCTTGGTTCTTTTAATGACTTGTAAATAATTAGTTAGTAATAAATATTTGTTCTTCCTACGTTCTTCTTCCTCTTCATGCTCGTTCGGTCGCTTTAGAGGTTTCCATATTGAGGGTACGTGGCGCGATTTGGCCAACGAATATAAATCGGGTCTAGTCTTGGTAAACGGCTCACGCCGCAGTTCGCTTCGCTCGGCGCAAATCATCCATTACGCTGCGGCCGTGAGCGGGGGAGTATTCCTCGCATGCCGGGAAGCGCTGGTAATTAGGTCATAGGACGTTTGGGCCTACTACCCTACCCAGCGCCGTCTGGGCGTGGCGTCATACCCCCGGGACCACGTCGGTCAGTCATAAGCGAGGGGATTAATCCCCCCTTGGTAAGGGGAAGGGGCCGACGTTGGGGTTCCGTAACAATATATATATATATATATATATATATATATATATATATGTATATATGTACACACACACACACACACACACACACACACACACACACACACAAATATATACACATATATACACACACACACACACAAAAATATATACACACACACACACACACACACACACACACAAATATATACACATATACACACACACACACATAAAAATAAAGGCCTCAAATAATCTGGTACGAAAAGTTTGATGAATACTCACAAATTGGCACAAATTTTAAAACAAAAAACGAACTCGGAGCACAAAGCAAACACGGAGACTACAAAATAAACAGCAAAAACGCAACAAAAACGACCGCGAAAGACTGATCTTTGAGGAGGTTGGCAGAGGCGAAAATCGCACATCCGTGGGCAGACATTGTGTAAGTGTGACGTTTTCGTGCATTTTTTGTCACGTGATTCGGCGTGTTCTTTTGCTTCCATCATGCAGTGATAAGAATGCACCCTTTGCTAAAATTCCTTTGAGTGAATGCTATGGATGCCATTACAATCATTTTTGTCAATTTAACAATCATACATTTTCCAGACGTTGCGTAATGCAATTTTGAGAAAACTCAGAAAAACAGATGCAACGCTTCCTATTGATGGAACTCGGCCCCCCTCCCCCAACACCAAATATAACGTTCTGGCCATATGCCGGGCCAATCACCTGCCCACCCAACCGTGTGTTACATTTACATAACATATGTACAGCCCCTACTCAGAAGGTCACATTGATTCGTTGTCTTTAAGGAATAAAAAGTACTGTTTGGTGGTGATATATATTTAGGCCTACATATATATATATATAAGTTCAAAACACACCTGGTCACAAGTGTGCCGCACTGACCGAGTCCTCAGTCGAGGTCCTCAGCATCATCCCGTTTCGGCCCTTCAACCTCGATACGGTCAGCTAAGGTGGGCCAGCAGGGGCACATCCACATCCACATGCAGCAACTGCACCTGGATGCGTACATACCCCCACCCCCAGCCAGTGCGAACAACAACAACAACACCTCCACATCCAGAATCCACAGCACCAAACAAACATGGTGGAACACTCAAACACCCACCTTTGTACTTCCCTTTCTCCCATACCTGGCCATTTCACTCTCGTCCTCACATCCTTTCCCTGCTGAAGTACAACCCCAGGACATACAACACTGTGGCTTGCTACCTGGCTGTTTCTCCCGGCCGTCTTACGTGTCCCCTATGTATATATTCACCTGATGTGGGGTGGAGGGCTACATTGGAGGAATTAAAAGAGGGATTTAAAGGGACGGGGATTATTGGAGAGAGAAAGGAGGGTTGTGAGGGCTGGATTAAGTCAAATGAAAGAAGGAAGGGAGGGAGAGGATAAGTGTAATAATAAGGGAGGGAAAGATCATCCATCACGTATGCCGTATGGAATGGAATGTATGGATGTGGGAGAGGAAGTGGGTGAGAGGTAAAAACAATCCACCCAATTTGCATACAAATAAAACATACCAGCCGTGCCTACCCGTTGCTTCGCTGATGGCTTTAATCAAAAGACGGCATGTTGCACTTCACAAACATAAATTGCATATCTAACTGTGAATCTCAATGAGGATGTAAAATGAAGTGAAACATTCGAAGCTGGAAGGACACTCGGTAGAGAGCACATACCCCTCTCGACCAGACTGAACGGTTTATGTTTTGTATCCCACTGATCGGCCGGATCTGGATCCGGATCTGAACCAACATCGAAACGACTTGTTCTTGTCACCTGAACAACTCATCCACAAAGTTTTCTTATAACTCGTCCATAACATTTTGAAATATCATGTTATATATCGCTTTTTGGCCCTGTCACTCAAAGGTGAAGAATCACTTAAAAAATTCTCATATCCAGATCGGTATTCGGATTTTCACCAAAATAGAAACACTTCGTCCTTGTCACACACCAACTCTGTCCACCAAGTTTCTTCAGAATCCGTCCACAACTTTTTGAGATATTGTGCTATTTATCGTTTTTGGCCCTATCAATGGTGAAGAGTCACGAAAAAATTATAGTATTAGTGGGGGGTATTATAGTATTAGTGGGTGGCAAAGTATGTACTCAATTTCAAGTTCGTGTGCAGTTCATGTTAATTTTGGGCAACTACTATAAATGTATTCTGCTGGGTCCTACTAATCGGAAAAATGATGTCGCCATTTTTTTCTGTTGACCTTTAGTGACCTTGACTCAAGGTCAAAGTTCAAACGTCATTGCAGTGACCATACTTCATCCAAAGTATATCAACCTTGGTACCAAAATGTGGTAAATTTCACAAGGAACATTGGTTATGACATTTGTTTCGTCATTTGACCTTTCGTTTTTTTGCAATATGCAAATGAGCTAATTAGAGACAAAATATGCATAATTAGCATACCCTATTAAACATATATCCCGGTATACATATAATGGCTAGTACATCCCGTCTCCAGAAAATGTTAATTGTTAGTAATTAATCACAAATGTATCCTGGGTCCTATTAGCTGACTGATGTCAATATTCTTGTGACTCAGAGCCTGGTGTTGGCTTGGCGGTTAGGGTGCCGGATTGGGATCCGAGGATCCTGGGTTCGAATCCCGGTCTATCTCTGAATTAACACCAGGGGGGTTGACTCAGCCTGTCATCCTTCCGAGATCGACAAATTGATGGACCAGTTCACTGGTTAATTCCCTGTGTGTCGTAAGAGGCGACTAACAGGGTTGGCGGCAGGAAGGGCATCTGGCCATAAAACATTGCTTCAAAAAAGGGGACGAAGGTGCCCGAAAAAGGCCAACCCCTGCTCTGCGGGGACAAATGGCCTCCAAAGGTGGTTCTTGTGACCTTGAACTGAGGTCAAAGTTCAAAGAGCATATTTTGGCCACAATTCTGCATATACCATGATTGTGTAAAATATCATTTACATAGTACGTTCGATCCAAGTTTTCATTTGAAAGTATTAAATAATTTGACTTACCAATGGGCACTAATAAAAACCAAGGTATGAATGAGGTTGACTGAAGACCTACATGTAGATACTACAGGTCATTGTATCTTACAAAAGCATTAATTCTTTATCTTAACAGGATTGGAGTCCTTCCCTGAAAAGAGCAAACAGAATATATGTGTGACGCGAACAAGCAAAGTGATTTGGACATCTGCCAGAATCAATTTTGTGTTTTTAGGCAACAAATTAAATGTAAAAAATACTAACAATGGCTAAAACCCGACCAACATGAGCAAATGAGCATGATGAATGAACAGTATAAAGAAAAGCATTGGGAACTTGAATCCAAAAATCAATATTCTAGACATCCGACTTATTTTGCTTGATCGCATCACATGGATAAAATGACATTTCACATTTCACCTTCTTGGGTCAAGGTAAGTAAAGTCAAGTGCATGTCAAAGGTCAGTTAATATCAAGAACATGTCAACAGAAAACAATAAGCAACATATTTATCCAGTTTAGGATCCAGCAGAACACATTTGAGATGGTAACTAATGATTGCATTCAATAATAATGTGAAGTTATGGGATTTACGTGTATGGTGAAGACTATATGTTAATTATGCATATTTTTTCTCTAATTACGTCATTTGCTTATTAATTTGCATATTGCAAACATCTGAGAGGGCAAATGACAAAACAAATGTCATAACCAATGTTCCCTGTGAAATTTG
>NC_136263.1:147256664-147326664 GCF_964187855.1 Myxine glutinosa
CATAGTTGTCATAGTTGTTATAGTTGTCGTAGTTGTCATAGTTGTCATAGTTGTCATAGTTGTTATAGTTGTCGTAGTTGTCATAGTTGTCATAGTTGTCGTAGTTGTCATAGTTGCCACCTCTCACGAATGGTGAGACTACACCTGGTTTGAGACTTCAACATAGGTTGGACAGCCCAGAGGTGAGTGCTCGCTCATGCCTTTTGACTTTCAGCCATTTTGAAAATGCAAGATGTAGATTGACCATCGTAATGGAAACTAACTTCACACTAACATGGTTAACTTAATTGTAACTAACATAGTTGCACTTACTCTGGTAAAATATATTCCATGTTGATTCATTTTCGTGGCATGTCATTCTCATGATGAATGGCAAAATGAATTACTGCTCTCCACTATGGGGTATACTATGGGGTATAGTCTGATTGGATTTGCCATAAAATGGAATGCTCGAGGCATTATTCAGGAAAAGTTTGGCAAACGCATTTCCCAACATAATTTGAGTATACTGAATCCATTTCTGGTGCCTGCCAGACTCGATTTTATACCTTTTAGATGTTCAACTTTTGAATTCAAAATAAGACCATATTCTAGGGATCTGACTGAAAAGCATAACTTATCCTATTGAGATATACCGTATCTACATGTACTAGTGGGGTATGCATGCTTACACATTGTGTAAGCAATAACATACCGTGCTTCGTACATAATAAATAGAAGCTTTATGATGAGGCCTACAGGCAAGCATAACGATGACGCTATCTCCGAGGGCTTCACTCACTCACCGCAGGCAGGTTGGTGGTCTTTCCGTCTTCTACCGACTCCTCTCCGGCCTTGCTCCACCAGCTCTCTCTGGGCTCTGTCCCCCAAATATTCCTACAGGTCGCACAAGATCTGCCTGCAACCCTCTTATGGTTAAACTGCCAAAATCAAGACTCTCTGCTCACCTTCACTCCTTCATTCCTCTTTTCTCCCGCCTCTGGATCAAACTCCCTCACTCTCTTCAATCCCACTCCTCCCTCCAGGTCTTTAAAACGGCTGTTCACCACCATCTCTTATCTTCCCCCATCCAAAACCTTGATCTTTTCTACCCCCGCTAATTTCACCCCAAATCCACTTTTTTGAGGTGCCGACTTCTTTCCTGGAAGTCCTTGGTGTCCTTGCGTTTTATACCTATCCTGCCTCCCCCCAGGCCCTCTCCCTCCCACACATCTCCCGATGTCCCTGCTCTCAAATGTTGTGTTTGTGTGCTTCCTCCCCTTCCCTCCCCATCTTGTCGACCGCTCCCCTTTTTATATACTTTGTTTGCTTGTTCGTTTGATAAATGTTAGCTCTTTCACGAGCCTCGACTCTGTATACAAAAAAAAAACGGACCTACTTGCTGCTCAATATAAATTTCTGTTTTTTATTTATTTATTTTACGTACATGTTTATGGTTTCTACGTAAATTTTCATTGAGATTTTTATTTCATGATAATGTTTAAATTAAATGCAAGATATCGATTGAGGTTTCTTTTTTTTCACCCTCATGTACTGATGCTTTCCGATGGTTCTGTGATTTTTCCTGGTGTTTGTGTGTGTGTGTGTGTGTGTGCATATATATATACATATATAACCAAACTGTGATAAAAAATACATATTTCACAACTGTTTGGCGTAACAGACTAGCAAATAACCCAGTCCCACTGAGCTGTTCTTACAAAATTTGTTCCCAATAGTGTGGAATATTTTGGGAGTTTGCCAGGAATGTTTGACGGCATAATAGCAGGGATCCATGGAAATTATGCGTAATGTAAAGTGTGACTTCAACTCTGCAACACATTTCTTCTTCAAGTTACTAACCCCTCCCAACCCCCACCAAATCTACTATATAAGAGAGCCTTTGGTCTGTGGGTCTGTCTGTGTCGCCATTTTTCTCAGAGATGGCTGAACGGATCTTCAACAAACTTTCAGAAGTTCATCAGTGAGTCCCTGGGAGTGTTTCAGGCCAAAAAAAAAAAAAAATGAAAAAAACAAACTTCGTTTTTTAGGATTTAAAAATATAAATCCCTCTATAGTGCCTAAACCTTTTTGATTAACTAGATGGTATTCATGGAATACTTACCCTGCGCAGTCAACTTGGTGTGAGCCAACTCTTCTGTTTTTGAACGTTTCTTTTTTTTTGATCCAATATGGCTGCCAGACCACGTGAACGATGACATCATAAATTTATATTCTCTAAATAATTGTTGCATAGATCATGTTCAATAAATTTCAAACTGATCAGACTAAGTGTTGTCCCTGTCGAATTATGGCGTCATAATTATGGCACCAATGACGCCATCGTTAACAACACCTATTCCCCATATGGAGTTATTTACAATGAGCCACGTTTCAATTTTTTTCCATAGAGCGGTTTTGGAGATATAGAGGTGCAACGTTTTTCGTTTTTTCCAAGATGGTGCCTGTAACACATGACCTATGACGTCATGATTATCATTAAAATATTCTAAAGGAGGAGGCACTCCAATGGTGAAAATTTAATGTCCATCAGGCCAACAGTTGCTGAATTT
The DNA here is from genome assembly GCF_964187855.1 of Myxine glutinosa. NCBI lineage: Eukaryota > Metazoa > Chordata > Myxini > Myxiniformes > Myxinidae > Myxine > Myxine glutinosa. Next base: position 147,259,217 of record NC_136263.1, read on the forward strand.
TTTTAAAATAATGATCAGATGGATGTGTTGTATTTGTCGAATTATGACGTCATAACGAAGGCATCAATGACATCATCATTAACATATTATTCCCCATGGGGAGTGGGTGACAATGAGCCAGGTCTCAATTTTTTTTCATGGAGTGGTTGCAGAGATATAGAGGTGCGAAGGTTTTCCAATATGGCGCCTGTACCACGCGAGCGATGACGTCATAATCATCATTGAAATATTCTACAGGAGGAGGCCCTCCTATCGTGAAAATTTCGTGTAAATCGGACCAAGAATTGCAGAGAAACAAATTCATACTGATCGAATCAAGCGTTGTACTTTTCGAATTATGATGTCATAATTAAAGTACCGATGACATCATCATTAACATATCTTATTCCCCAAGTGGAGTACCTGACAATGAGCCATGCTTCAGTTTTTTCCATGGAGCAGTTTTGGAGATAGAGAGGTGCAACCTTTTTTCGATTTTTCCAAGATCGCGCCTGTACCACGTGACATATGACGTCATAATTGTCATTTTAAAAATTCCACAGGAGGAGCCGCTCATATTCTGAAAATTTCGTGCCAATCGGACTAACAGTTGCAGAGGAATTTTTTTTTCATACTGATCAGATCAAGTGTTGTACTTGTCGAATTATGACGTCATAATTAAGGCACCGATGACATCATCATCAACATATCTTATTCCCCATGGTGAGTACTTGACAATGAGTCATGTTTCCATTTTTTCCATTGAGCTGTTTGGGAGATATAGAGGTGTAAATTTTTTCCAAGATGGCGCTTGTACCACCAACGGTTGCAGAGAAAATCATATTTATTCTGTGCAGACAAACAAAAAAACAGACAAACAAACAAACAAACAAACAAAAAGACAAACAAACAAACGGACTCAAATGCAATACCCTATCCTCAGGCGAGGGTAAAAATAGAAAATAGAGGCAATAGCCCTGGGCGCTCACCTGATATAACAAAGCAGTGCACTACACCAATAAAAGGTATTTTAAACAGTATAATGGTACTGACATAAACAAATTTAACAAATTTATTTTAACAAATAAACAAATTTCAATGGTTGCTAGGAGACAGGGCAGCATGTCGAATCATAAGACTTAAAACAAACAAACCAAAAATTCCTGTTTTGGGGGTAACCGCTCCTTCCCCCACCGTGGACTCCCTTAGGGGTCGATTTTTCTAATGCCGTGAACAAACTTATGTACAACACGGGTGATAAAGGTTGTGGTATCATGTGTGCCACAACATGTGTGCCATGTGGCATATGATCATGTGTGCCAATGACGAATTGATTAGATTTTGGTGAAGATCCCGATCCGGCTAATACAATTTATTAATTGATTTATTCACCATTGAGACAGGGCCAAAAACGATGTATAGCTCGACATCTCAAAAACTTATGGACGGATTTGGACCAAACATGGCGGACTGGTTGGATGTGTGACAAGGAAGGATTGATTCGATTTCGGTGAAGATCTGAATCCGGATTCGGATCAGAGAATTTTTTTAATATTCAAGTGATTCTTCATCATTGAGAAATTGGAGCAAAACGATATATAGCACGACATTTGACAATGTTGTGGACGGTTTATGACAAAACTAGGTGGATGAGTTGGGTCAGTGACAACAACAAGCCGATTCGATTTTGTTGCAGGTCCGAATCCAGATCCGGCCATCAGTGGAATACAAATCGTAAACTGTTCAGCCTGACGGAGGTATGCGCTCTACAGATTGCCGGTATAGCTTACATACCTTTTTGCATACCGTCCTTACATTCTCTTACATTTTTTGAATGTTTTTATGACACGTATCAAATAGTTTTTGTGAAAATATTTCTTATTATAACACAAAGTATAAATATACAGCATTACAACCTTTGGGATTGGCAGGATGGCGGTGGAGGTAAAACATCTAAATTTGCTTCTTCAGTGAAACTGGTGAACATCACAGTAAAAGTAGACATTTAATTATGGAATATAATGATCGAATATGTATTGTTTCCGACTTGATCAAAACACCTAAACAGGTGTTATTTCAAAATTCAAAATTTTCAGCCAAATCCGTCCATAACTTTTTGAGATATCGCGCTAAATGTCGGTTTTACCCAAACATTCAATGGTGAAAAACCACTTCAAGATTAAAATTATGTGATGAAGCTTGTGAACTCATTCTTTCCGTCTGTCTCAAATTATGTGATGAAGCTTGTGAACTCATTCTTTGTCTGTGTCAAATTATGTGATGAAGCTTGTGAACTCATTCTTTCCGTCTGTCTCAAATTATGTGATGAACCTTGTGAACTCATTCTTTGTCTGTCTCAAATTATGTGACGAAGCTTGTGAACTCATTCTTTGTCTGTCTCAAATTATGTGATGAAGCTTGTGAACTCATTCTTTGTCTGTCTCAAATTATGCGATGAAGCTTGTGAACTCATTCTTTGTCTGTCTCAAATTATGCGATGAAGCTTGTGAACTCATTCTTTGTCTGTCTCAAATTATGTGATGAAGCTTGTGAACTCATTCTTTGTCTGTCTCAAATTATGTGATGAAGCTTGTGAACTCATTCTTTCCGTCTGTCTCAAATTATGTGATGAAGCTTGTGAACTCATTCTTTGTCTGTCTCAAATTATGTGACGAAGCTTGTGAACTCATTCTTTGTCTGTCTCAAATTATGTGATGAAGCTTGTGAACTCATTCTTTGTCTGTCTCAAATTATGCGATGAAGCTTGTGAACTCATTCTTTGTCTGTCTCAAATTATGTGATGAAGCTTGTGAACTCATTCTTTGTCTGTCTCAAATTATGTGATGAAGCTTAGTAACTCAAATCTTTGTCTGTCTCAAATTATGTGATGAAGCTTGTGAACTCAAACTTTGTCTGTCTCAAATTATGTGATGAAGCTTGTGAACTCAATCTTTGTCTGTCTCAAATTATGCGATGAAGCTTGTGAACTCATTCTTTGTCTGTCTCAAATTATGTGATGAAGCTTGTGAACTCATTCTTTGTCTGTCGCAAATTATGTGATGAAGCTTGTGAACTCAAAACTTTGTCTGTCTCAAATTATGTGATGAAGCTTGTGAACTCATTCTTTGTCTGTCTCAAATTATGTGATGAAGCTTGTGAACTCATTCTTTGTCTGTCTCAAATTATGTGATGAAGCTTGTGAACTCATTCTTTGTCTGTCGCAAATTATGTGATGAAGCTTGTGAACTCATTCTTTGTCTGTCGCAAATTATGTGATGAAGCTTGTGAACTCATTCTTTGTCTGTCTCAAATTATGTGATGAAGCTTGTGAACTCATTCTTTGTCTGTCTCAAATTATGTGATGAAGCTTGTGAACTCATTCTTTGTCTGTCGCAAATTATGTGATGAAGCTTGTGAACTCATTCTTTCTGTCTCAAATTATGTGATGAAGCTTGTGAACTCATTCTTTGTCTGTCGCAAATTATGTGATGAAGCTTGTGAACTCATTCTCTCCGTCTGTCTCAAATTATGTGATGAAGCTTGTGAACTCATTCTCTCTGTCTGTCTCAAATTATGTGATGAAGCTTGTGAACTCATTCTTTCCGTCGGTCTCAAATTATGTGATGAAGCTTGTGAACTCATTCTTTGTCTGTCGCAAATTATGTGATGAAGCTTGTGAACTCATTCTTTGTCTGTCTCAAATTATGTGATGAAGCTTGTGAACTCATTCTTTGTCTGTCGCAAATTATGTGATGAAGCTTGTGAACTCATTCTCTCCGTCTGTCTCAAATTATGTGATGAAGCTTGTGAACTCATTCTCTCCGTCTGTCTCAAATTATGTGATGAAGCTTGTGAACTCATTCTTTCCGTCGGTCTCAAATTATGTGATGAAGCTTGTGAACTCATTCTTTGTCTGTCGCAAATTATGTGATGAAGCTTGTGAACTCATTCTCTCCGTCTGTCTCAAATTATGTGATGAAGCTTGTGAACTCATTCTCTCCGTCTGTCTCAAATTATGTGATGAAGCTTGTGAACTCATTCTTTCCGTCGGTCTCAAATTATGTGATGAAGCTTGTGAACTCATTCTTTGTCTGTCGCAAATTATGTGATGAAGCTTGTGAACTCATTCTTTGTCTGTCTCAAATTATGTGATGAAGCTTGTGAACTCATTCTTTGTCTGTCTCAAATTATGTGATGAAGCTTGTGAACTCATTCTTTGTCTGTCTCAAATTATGTGATGAAGCTTGAGAACTCATTCTTTGTCTGTCTCAAATTATGTGATGAAGCTTGTTAACTCATTCTTTGTCTGTCTCAAATTATGTGATGAAGCTTGTGAACTCATTCTTTGTCTGTCTCAAATTATGTGATGAAGCTTGTGAACTCATTCTTTGTCTGTCTCAAATTATGTGATGAAGCTTGTGAACTCATGCTTTGTCTGTCTCAAATTATGTGATGAAGCTTGTGAACTCATTCTTTGTCTGTCTCAAATTATGTGATGAAGCTTGTTAACTCATTCTTTGTCTGTCTCAAATTATGTGATGAAGCTTGTTAACTCATTCTTTGTCTGTCTCAAATTATGTGATGAAGCTTGTGAACTCATTCTTTGTCTGTCTCAAATTATGTGATGAAGCTTGTTAACTCATTCTTTGTCTGTCTCAAATTATGTGATGAAGCTTGTGAACTCATTCTTTGTCTGTCTCAAATTATGTGATGAAGCTTGTGAACTCATTCTTTGTCTGTCTCAAATTATGTGATGAAGCTTGTGAACTCATGCTTTGTCTGTCTCAAATTATGTGATGAAGCTTGTGAACTCATTCTTTGTCTGTCTCAAATTATGTGATGAAGCTTGTTAACTCATTCTTTGTCTGTCTCAAATTATGTGATGAAGCTTGTGAACTCATTCTTTGTCTGTCTCAAATTATGTGATGAAGCTTGTTAACTCATTCTTTGTCTGTCTCAAATTATGTGATGAAGCTTGTTAACTCATTCTTTGTCTGTCTCAAATTATGTGATGAAGCTTCTTAACTCATTCTCTCCGTCTGTCTCAAATTATGTGATGAAGCTTGTGAACTCATCCTTTGTCTGTCTCAAATTATGTGATGAAGCTTGTGAACTCATTCTTTCCGTCGGTCTCAAATTCTGTGATGAAGCTTGTGAACTCATACTTTGTCTGTCTCAAATTATGTGATGAAGCTTGTGAACTCATTCTTTGTCTGTCGCAAATTATGTGATGAAGCTTGTGAACTCATTCTTTGTCTGTCTCAAATTATGTGATGAAGCTTGTGAACTCATTCTCTCCGTCTGTCTCAAATTATGTGATGAAGCTTGTGAACTCATTCTTTCCGTCGGTCTCAAATTATGTGATGAAGCTTGTGAACTCATTCTTTGTCTGTCGCAAATTATGTGATGAAGCTTGTGAACTCATTCTTTGTCTGTCTCAAATTATGTGATGAAGCTTGTGAACTCATTCTTTGTCTGTCGCAAATTATGTGATGAAGCTTGTGAACTCATTCTTTGTCTGTCTCAAATTATGTGATGAAGCTTGTGAACTCATTCTTTGTCTGTCTCAAATTATGTGATGAAGCTTGTGAACTCATTCTTTGTCTGTCGCAAATTATGTGATGAAGCTTGTGAACTCATTCTTTGTCTGTCGCAAATTATGTGATGTAAGCTTGTGAACTCATTCTTTGTCTGTCTCAAATTATGTGATGAAGCTTGTGAACTCATTCTTTGTCTGTCTCAAATTATGTGATGAAGCTTGTGAACTCATTCTTTGTCTGTCTCAAATTATGTGATGAAGCTTGTGAACTCATTCTTTGTCTGTCTCAAATTATGTGATGAAGCTTGTGAACTAATGCTTTGTCTGTCTCAAATTATGTGATGAAGCTTGTGAACTCATTCTTTGTCTGTCTCAAATTATGTGATGAAGCTTGTTAACTCATTCTTTGTCTGTCTCAAATTATGTGATGAAGCTTGTGAACTCATTCTTTGTCTGTCTCAAATTATGTGATGAAGCTTGTGAACTCATTCTTTGTCTGTCTCAAATTATGTGATGAAGCTTGTGAACTCATTCTTTGTCTGTCTCAAATTATGTGATGACGCTTGTGAACTCATTCTTTGTCTGTCTCAAATTATGTGATGAAGCTTGTGAACTCATGCTTTGTCTGTCTCAAATTATGTGATGAAGCTTGTGAACTCATTCTTTGTCTGTCTCAAATTATGTGATGAAGCTTGTGAACTCATTCTTTGTCTGTCTCAAATTATGTGATGAAGCTTGTGAACTCATTCTTTGTCTGTCTCAAATTATGTGATGAAGCTTGTGAACTCATTCTTTCCGTCGGTCTCAAATTCTGTGATGAAGCTTGTGAACTCATACTTTGTCTGTCTCAAATTATGTGATGAAGCTTGTGAACTCATTCTTTGTCTGTCGCAAATTATGTGATGAAGCTTGTGAACTCATTCTTTGTCTGTCTCAAATTATGTGATGAAGCTTGTGAACTCATTCTTTGTCTGTCTCAAATTATGTGATGAAGCTTGTTAACTCATTCTTTGTCTGTCTCAAATTATGTGATGAAGCTTGTTAACTCATTCTCTCCGTCTGTCTCAAATTATGTGATGAAGCTTGTGAACTCATTCTTTGTCTGTCTCAAATTATGTGAGGAAGCTTGTGAACTCATTCTTTCCGTCGGTCTCAAATTCTGTGAAGAAGCTTGTGAACTCATTCTTTGTCTGTCTCAAATTATGTGATGAAGCTTGTGAACTCATTCTTTCCGTCGGTCTCAAATTCTGTGATGAAGCTTGTGAACTCATACTTTGTCTGTCTCAAATTATGTGATGAAGCTTGTGAACTCATTCTTTGTCTGTCGCAAATTATGTGATGAAGCTTGTGAACTCATTCTTTGTCTGTCTCAAATTATGTGATGAAGCTTGTTAACTCATTCTTTGTCTGTCGCAAATTATGTGATGAAGCTTGTGAACTCATTCTTTGTCTGTCTCAAATTATGTGATGAAGCTTGTGAACTCATTCTTTGTCTGTCTCAAATTATGTGATGAAGCTTGTTAACTCATTCTTTGTCTGTCTCAAATTATGTGATGAAGCTTGTTAACTCATTCTCTCCGTCTGTCTCAAATTATGTGATGAAGCTTGTGAACTCATTCTTTGTCTGTCTCAAATTATGTGAGGAAGCTTGTGAACTCATTCTTTCCGTCGGTCTCAAATTCTGTGAAGAAGCTTGTGAACTCATTCTTTGTCTGTCTCAAATTATGTGATGAAGCTTGTGAACTCATTCTTTGTCTGTCGCAAATTATGTGATGAAGCTTGTGAACTCATTCTTTGTCTGTCTCAAATTATGTGATGAAGCTTGTGAACTCATTCTTTGTCTGTCGCAAATTATGTGATGAAGCTTGGGAACTCATTCTTTGTCTGTCTCAAATTATGTGATGAAGCTTGTGAACTCATTTTTTGTCTGTCTCAAATTATGTGATGAAGCTTGTGAACTCATTCTTTGTCTGTCTCAAATTATGTGATGAAGCTTGTGAACTCATTCTTTCCGTCTGTCTCAAATTATGTGATGAAGCTTGTGAACTCATTCTTTGTCTGTCTCAAATTATGTGATGAAGTTTGTGAACTCATGCTTTGTCTGTCTCAAATTATGTGATGAAGCTTGTGAACTCATGCTTTGTCTGTCTCAAATTATGTGATGAAGCTTGTTAACTCATTCTTTGTCTGTCTCAAATTATGTGATGAAGCTTGTGAACTCATTCTTTGTCTGTCTCAAATTATGTGATGAAGCTTGTGAACTCATTCTTTGTCTGTCTCAAATTATGTGATAAAGCTTGTGAACTCATTCTTTGTCTGTCTCAAATTATGTGATAAAGCTTGTGAACTCATTCTTTGTCTGTCTCAAATTATGTGATGAAGCTTGTGAACTCAATCTTTGTCTGTCTCAAATTATGTGATGAAGCTAGTGAACTCATTCTTTCCGTCTGTCTCAAATTATGTGATGAAGCTTGTTAACTCATTCTCTCCGTCTGTCTCAAATTATGTGATGAAGCTTGTGAACTCATTCTTTGTCTGTCTCAAATTATGTGAGGAAGCTTGTGAACTCATTCTTTCCGTCGGTCTCAAATTCTGTGAAGAAGCTTGTGAACTCATTCTTTGTCTGTCTCAAATTATGTGATGAAGCTTGTGAACTCATTCTTTGTCTGTCGCAAATTATGTGATGAAGCTTGTGAACTCATTCTTTGTCTGTCTCAAATTATGTGATGAAGCTTGTGAACTCATTCTTTGTCTGTCGCAAATTATGTGATGAAGCTTGGGAACTCATTCTTTGTCTGTCTCAAATTATGTGATGAAGCTTGTGAACTCATTTTTTGTCTGTCTCAAATTATGTGATGAAGCTTGTGAACTCATTCTTTGTCTGTCTCAAATTATGTGATGAAGCTTGTGAACTCATTCTTTCCGTCTGTCTCAAATTATGTGATGAAGCTTGTGAACTCATTCTTTGTCTGTCTCAAATTATGTGATGAAGTTTGTGAACTCATGCTTTGTCTGTCTCAAATTATGTGATGAAGCTTGTGAACTCATGCTTTGTCTGTCTCAAATTATGTGATGAAGCTTGTTAACTCATTCTTTGTCTGTCTCAAATTATGTGATGAAGCTTGTGAACTCATTCTTTGTCTGTCTCAAATTATGTGATGAAGCTTGTGAACTCATTCTTTGTCTGTCTCAAATTATGTGATAAAGCTTGTGAACTCATTCTTTGTCTGTCTCAAATTATGTGATAAAGCTTGTGAACTCATTCTTTGTCTGTCTCAAATTATGTGATGAAGCTTGTGAACTCAATCTTTGTCTGTCTCAAATTATGTGATGAAGCTAGTGAACTCATTCTTTCCGTCTGTCTCAAATTATGTGATGAAGCTTGTTAACTCATTCTTTCTGTCTGTCTCAAATTATGTGATGAAGCTTTGTAAACTCATTCTTTCCGTCTGTCTCAAATTATGTGATGAAGCTTGTGAACTCATTCTTTCCGTCTGTCTCAAATTATGTGATGAAGCTTGTGAACTCATCTTTGTCTGTCTCAAATTATGTGATGAAGCTTGTTGAACTCATTCTTTGTCTGTCTCAAATTATGTGATGAAGCTTGTGAACTCATTCTTTGTCTGTCTCAAATTATGTGATGAAGCTTGTTAACTCAATCTTTGTCTGTCTCAAATTATGTGATGAAGCTTGTGAACTCATTCTATGTCTGTCTCAAATTATGTGATGAAGCTTGTGAACTCATTCTTTGTCTGTCTCAAATTATGTGATGAAGCTTGTGAACTCAATCTTTGTCTGTCTCAAATTATGTGATGAAGCTTGTGAACTCATTCTTTCCGTCTGTCTCAAATTATGTGATGAGGCTTGTGAACTCATTCTTTGTCTGTCTCAAATTATGTGATGAAGCTTGTGAACTCATTCTTTCCGTCTGTCTCAAATTATGTGATGAAGCTTGTGAATTCATTCTTTCTGTCTGTCTCAAATTATGTGATGAAGCTTGTGAACTCATTCTTTCTGCCTGTCTCAAATTATGTCATGAAGCTTGTTAACTCATTCTTTCTGTCTCTCTCAAATTATGTGATGAAGCTTGTGAACTCATTCTTTCCGTCTGTCTCAAATTATGTGATGAAGCTTGGGAACTCATTCTTTGTCTGTCTCAAATTATGTGATGAAGCTTGTTAACTCATTCTTTGTCTGTCTCAAATTATGTGATGAAGCTTTCGAACTCATTCTTTGTCTGTCTCAAATTATGTGATGAAGCTTGTTAACTCATTCTTTCCATTTGTCTCAAATTATGTGATGAAGCTTGTGAACTCATTCTTTGTCTGTCTCAAATTATGTGATGAATCTTGTGAACTCAGCTTTGTCTGTCTCAAATTATGTGATGAAGCTTGTGAACTAATTCTATGTCTGTCTCAAATTATGTGATGAAGCTTGTGAACTCAATTTTTGTCTGTCTCAAATTATGTGATGAAGCTTGTGAACTCATTATTTGTCTGTCTCAAATTATGTGATGAAGCTTGGGAACTCATTCTTTGTCTGTCTCAAATTATGTGATGAAGCTTGTGAACTCATTCTTTCCGTCTGTCTCAAATTATGTGATGAAGCTTGTGAACTCATTCTTTCCGTCTGTCTCAAATTATGTGATGAAGCTTGTGAACTCATTCTTTCCGTCTGTCTCAAATTATGTGATGAAGCTTGTGAATTCATTCTTTCCGTCTGTCTCAAATTATGTGATGGAGTTTGTTAACTCATTCTTTCCGAATGTCTCAAATTATGTGATGAAGCTTGTGAATTCATTCTTTCTGTCTGTCTCAAATTATGTGATGGTGTTTGTTAACTCATTCTTTCTGTCTCTCTCAAATTATGTGATGAAGCTTGTGAACTCATTCTTTCTGTCTGTCTCAAATTATGTGATGGAGTTTGTTAACTCATTCTTTCCGTCTGTCTCAAATTCTGTGATGAAGCTTGTGAACTCATTCTTTCCGTCTGTCTCAAATTATGTGATGAAGCTTGTGAACTCATTCTTTCTGTCTGTCTCAAATTATGTGATGAAGCTTGTGAACTCATTCTCTCCGTCTGTCTCAAATTCTGTGATGAAGCTTGTGAACTCATTCTTTCCGTCTGTCTCAAATTCTGTGATGAAGCTTGTCAACTCATTCTTTCTGTCTGTCTCAAATTAAGTGATGAAGCTTGTGAACTCATTCTTTCCGTCTGTCTCAAATTATGTGATGAAGCTTGTGAACTCATTCTTTCCGTCTGTCTCAAATTATGTGATGGAGTTTGTTAACTCATTCTTTCCGTCTGTCTCAAATTATGTGATGGAGCTTGTGAACTCATTCTTTGTCTATCTCAAATTATGTGATGGAGCTTGTGAACTCATTCTTTGTCTGTCTCAAATTATATGATGAAGCATGTGAACTCATTCTTTGTCTGTCTCAAATTATGTGATGAAGCTTGTTAACTCATTCTTTGTCTGTCTCAAATTATGTGATGGAGCTTGTGAACTCATTCTTTGTCTGTCTCAAATTATGTGATGAAGCTTGTTAACTCATTCTTTGTCTGTCTCAAATTATGTGATGGAGCTTGTGGACTCATTCTTTCCGTCTGTCTCAAATTATGTGATGAAGCTTGTGAACTCAAACTTTGTCTGTCTCAAATTATGTGATGAAGCTTTCGAACTCATTCTTTGTCTGTCTCAAATTATGTGATGAAGCTTGTTAACTCATTCTTTGTCTGTCTCAAATTATGTGATGAAGCTTGTGAACTCATTCTTTCCGTCTGTCTCAAATTATGTGATGGAGTTTGTTAACTCATTCTTTCCGAATGTCTCAAATTATGTGATGAAGCTTGTGAATTCATTCTTTCTGTCTGTCTCAAATTATGTGATGGTGTTTGTTAACTCATTCTTTCTGTCTCTCTCAAATTATGTGATGAAGCTTGTGAACTCATTCTTTCTGTCTCTCTCAAATTATGTGATGAAGCTTGTGAACTCATTCTTTCCGTCTGTCTCAAATTATGTGATGAAGCTTGTGAACTCATTCTTTCCGTCTGTCTCAAATTCTGTGATGAAACTTGTCAACTCATTCTTTCTGTCTGTCTCAAATTATGTGATGAAGCTTGTGAACTCATTCTTTCAGTCTGTCTCAAATTATGTGATGAAGCTTGTGAAGTCATTCTTTCCGTCTGTCTCAAATTATGTGATGAAGCTTGTGAACTCATTCTTTCCGTCTGTCTCAAATTATGTGATGAAGCTTGTGAAGTCATTCTTTCCGTCTGTCTCAAATTATGTGATGAAGCTTGTTAACTCGTGATTTCTGTCTGTCTCAAATTATGTGATGGTGTTTGTTGACTCATTGAGGGAGTGAGGGAGGCATTAAAAGAGAGGCTGAGTACAGTAGAGGATGATGTGGTTGAGCTTGAAAGTGGTTGGATGTCAATGAAAGATAGTCTGTTGGGAGCCATTTGTGAGGTATATGGATGGTCAAAAGGACCACCGAGGCACTCGGAAACATGGTGGTGGGATGATGAAGTTGGAAAGAAGATTGACGAGAAGAGGAAGAAGTTCAAGGAGTGGTAGAAGGCGAAGGGTACGGGAGCAGAAACAGCAGAGCATGAAAGTTATAAGGCAGCCAAGAAGGCTGCAAAGAAAGAGGTAGCAAAGGCGCAGGAGGCATGTAGGAAAATGTTCTGAGAACGCTTGGATTTGGAAGAGGGTCAGAGAGCGGTATTCAGGATTGCAAAGCACATAGCGAAAGAGAGGTGTGATGTGATGGGGGTGAGTTGCTTGAAGGATGAAGTGGGACAAATCGTTGTGGACCTAGATGGAATTAAAGGAAGATGGAAAAGACATATGGAAATGCTGTTGAATACAGAGAATGAATGGGATGGCAACATAGAGAGTAACCCAGTTTTAGGAACGGCAGAGAAGATAACTGAGAAGGAAGTTGAGGAAGCGATAAAAGCAATGAAGAGTGGAAAAGCGGGAGGGCCGACAGGAGTTGTGGGAGATATGTTGAAGGCAGCAGGAAGTTGGGGTGTGAAGAGAAGGACAGAGATCTGTAATCTGGCGGTGAAAGAAGGCCGCATTCCAGTGGATTGGGAACTGTGTACCCTCGTCCCTCTATACAAGGGGAGAGGTGACCCTCTGGAGTGTGGCTCGTACCGAGCGATAAAGTTATTGGAGCATGGAATGAAGGTATTGGAAAGGGTGTTGGAGAGGAGGATAAGGAAGAAGGTGAAGATCGACAAAATGCAGTTTGGATTTATGCCAGGAAGAGGAACGACAGACGTGCTTTTTATTGTGAGTCAGTTGCAGGAGAAGTACATGGAGAAGAGGAAGAAGTTGTTTCTTGGGTTTGTTGATCTGGAGAAAGCATTCGATAGGGTTCCACGTGAAGTAGTGACATGGGCATTGAGGAAGTTAGGAGTGGAGGAATGGTTGATCAGAGTAGTGATCGCAATGTACAAAAGAGCACGCACAGCTCTAAGGACGAAGGATGGGAACAGTGGTGAGTTTGAGGTGAAGGTGGGAGTGCCTCAGGTGTCGGTACTAAGTCCACTACTATTTGTAGCTGTGATGAAGGTGCTGGCTCTGAACATAAAGGAGGGTTTACCGGGGGAGTTGTTGCATGCAGATGATCTGATGTTGATTGCAGAAAGTATGGATGGACCGAAGGAGAAGATGAACAAGTGGAAGGAATGTATGGAGACAAAAGGTCTGAAGGTAAATATCGGAAAAACGAAGGTGATGGCAAGTGGTAAAGCATGTGGTGAGGTGGAAAGATCTGGGAAGTGGCCATGTGCTATGTGCAGGAAGGGTGTCGGAGTGAACTCCATTCAATGTACAATGTGCGCTGAGTGGGTTCATCAAAGATGTAGTGGTCTGAGAGGGTCATTAACCAGTGTGGACAGCTAGATTCAAGTGTAAGATGTGCACAGAGGGAGCTGCAGATGGAGGAAATGTTGAGTTGGATCTTGGAGACGGCGTGAAGCTGGAAGGTGTGAAAACATTTTGTTACCTAGGACACATGATGAATGGAGAAGGTGGATCAGACTCGGCAACGGTTGCTCGAGTGAGATGTGCATGGAAGACGTTTCGGGAACTGAGTGGCGTGCTGGTGAGGAGGAGAGTGTCGTTGAAGCTGAAGGGAAAGGTGTATGCTGCATGAGTGAGAAGTGTTATGATTTATGGGAGCGAGACATGGGTAATGAACGTAGAGCAGTAACGAAGGCTGGAAAGGGTGGAAATGCAAATGGTTCGGTGGATGTGTGGAGTATCGTTGAGAGAGAGGAAGACAAATGATGAATTGCGAAAGATGATGGGAATAGAGCCTGTGATGGATGCTGTGAAGGGAAACATGTTGAGATAGTTTGGTCATGTGTTGAGGAAGGATGAAAGTGACTGGTTGAAAAGAGTGATGGAAATGAATGGAGAAGGAAGTAGAGGACGGGGAAGACCGAGAAAGACTTGGCTAAAGATGGTCGAAGAAGAAATGCGGGAAAGGGGGTTAACAAGGGGAGATGCAGAAAATAGGGCAAGATGGAGAATATTGTCATGCGGACCGCAAGGCTAACCCCCGCTCTAGCAGGGAAAATGGCCTTAAAATGCATGTTGTAAAATGTCTGTTGTTTGTTGACTCATTCTTTCTGTCTGTCTCAACTAATGTGATGGAGTTTGTTAACTTATTCTTTCTGTGTGTCTAAAATTATGTGATGGAGTTTGTTAACTCATTCTTTCTGTCTGTCTCAAATTATGTGATGGAGTTTGTTAACTCATTCTTTCTGTGTGTCTCAAATTATGTGATGAAGCTTGTTAACTCATTCTTTCTGTATGTCTCAAATTATGTGATGCAGTTTGTTGACTCATTCTTTCTGTCTGTCTCAACCAATGTGATGGAGTTTGTTAACTCATTCTTTCTGTGTGTCTCAAATAATGTGATGAAGCTTGTTAACTCATTCTTTCTGTGTGTCTCAAATTATGTGATGCAGTTTGTTGACTCATTCTTTCTGTCTGTCTCAGATTATGTGATGAAGCTTGTTAACTCATTTTTTTTTTTTTTTGTAAACAGAGTCGAGGCTCGTGAAAGAGCTAACATTTATCAAACAAACAAATCAAACAAACAAGCAAACAAAGTATATAAAAAGGGGAGCGGTCGACAAGATGGGGAGAGAAGGGGAGGAAGCACACAAACACAACATTTGAGAGCAGGGACATCGGGAGATGTTTTTGGAGGGAGAGGGCCTGGGGGGAGGCAGGATAGGTATAAAACGCAAGGACACCAAGGACTCCAGGAAAGAAGTCAAAAGTCACCTCAAAAAAGTGGATTTGGGGTGAAATTAGCGGGGGTAGAAAAGATCAAGGTTTTGGATTGGGGAAGATAAGAGATGGTGGTGAACAGCCGTTTTAAAGACCTGGAGGGAGGAGTGGGATTGAAGAGACTGAGGGAGTTTGTTCCAGAGGTGGGAGAAAAGAGGAATGAAGGAGTGAAGGTGAGCAGAGAGTCTTGATTTTGGCAGTTTAACCATAAGAGGGTTGCAGGCAGATCTTGTGCGACCTGCAGGAATATTTGGGGGACAGAGCCCAGAGAGAGCTGGGGGAGCAAGGCCGGAGAGGAGTCGGTAGAAGACGGAAAGACCACCAACCTGCCTGCGGTGATTAAGTGAAAGGCCCTCGGAGATAGCGTCATCGCGGGAGATTCCAATGATTCTGAACGCTTTGGTTTCAACAGCGTGAAGACGAGCTAGGTGTGAGGCAGGAGCACCAGCCCAGAGGGGAGAGCAGTACTCCATTGAGCTGCGGATGAAAGCCTTGTATGTGGTGAGGAGCGCAGGTGTGCCAAGGAAGGACTTCGCACGACGGAGGATGCCCAGTCGGCGACTGGCTTTGGAGGCCAGCTTGGAAAGGTGGTTTTCCCAAGAAAGATCATGGCAGATAGTGAGACCCAAAAGCTTGAGTGACAGAACTTCTTGGAGAGGATTATTCAGAAAGTAGATGGGAGGGTTGTCCAGTCGGTCTTTTCGGAGAGACATCGTAAGAGTGTGAGATTTGTCGGGATTGAAAGACATGTTTCACTTGTTTAACCAGTCTGTGATTTTGTCCAGGTCTGCAGAGAGTGAGGAGGCTGCAGACTGCCGATCTGAGGGATGAGGAATGGAGCGGCAGAGAGTGGAGTCATCAGCAAAGAGATAGAGAGGATTTTCAAGAGAGTCAGAGAGATCATTGATGAAGATCAGAAAAAGCACAGGGCCCAGAACACTACCTTGGGGAACTCCAGCCTGAACAGGAAGAGGAGATGAGAGAAACCCATTCAGGGCCACACGTTGACTACGACTAGAGAGGAAGTCCGCCAGCCATGTGTGGAGATTTCCATGGATACCAAAGGAGGAGAGTTTGGTGAGCAGAGCGGGGTGCCAGACCATATCGAAGGCACGTGATATGTCGAGGGAGACAGCTCTAATTTCCTGTTTGGCATTGAGGACCTCCATCCATTGTTGAGACAGCAGAAGCAGCATGTCCAGAGTAGAGTGACCTGGTCTGAAACCAAATTGATGATCAGAGATCAAGCCATTGGAGAAGAGGAAAGATTTCATATCCGAAGCAATGATGGATTCCATGACTTTGCTGACAATTGGGAGAAGGCTGATTGGTCTGTAGATGCTAGGATCTGTTTTTGCACCTTTTTGTGCAAAGCGGTGATGTTGGCTGATTTCCAAGCAGAAGGCAGTTGACCTTGAGCAAAAGAGAGGGTGAAGAGAACAGAGAGAGAGGGAGTGAAAGAGCAGAAGAACAGGATTTTAGGACCCGAGGGCTGATGCCGTCAGGTCCAGTTGCAGAATCAGAGTCGAGGGTTGACAGAAACTTTTCCACCTTGTCAGGAGGAAAGGACACGGAGTCCAGGAGCAGCTGGGTACGACTGGGTATGGTGGGTACAGAGAGGGATGGGTTTGGGACACAAGATTTAGAGGCAAACACAGAGTTGAGGCATTCAGCTTTTTCACGTGTGGAGTCAGCTGTGTAGCCGTTTGAGGTAAGGGAGGGGATGGAGCGGGAACAAACACCAGAAACAGATTTGACCAGACGCCACCAGGATTTGGAAGAGGGAGACAGATAAGAGAGTTCGGGCTTGAGAACGGAGAGATATTGTTTCCTGGCTCTCCTGAGGGTGGACACACACTTGTTTCGGGCTTTGTGAAAGGAAATGAGATTTCCTTCCGTTGGATTTGCTTTCCAGGAGACGAAGGCAAGTTGTTTCTGGGCAACAGCCTCACCACAAGATTCCGTGTACCATGGACGGGAGGAAGGGTATGACAACTGAAGACGAGATGGGATAAATCTGTGCATGAGAGAGAGCAATTTACTTTGGAAGAATTCCCAGGATGAGTTGATGTCAGAGGTGGTAGAGATGGGAGACCAGTCCAGATGATTGATGGCTGCTTGAAGACCATGCCAGTTGGCCTGAGTGAAATGCCAGACTCGTCGACGCTGAGCAGGCCCCCTGAGAATGGTCAGAGAGATGTCTACTTTAACAAGGACATGATCAGATGAGCCGATTGGAGCAGAAGAAGAGCAGCAGACATTTTCAGGGAAGTTAGTCATAACCAAGTCCAGAAGAGAAGATGCTCCGTTGACTGAGATCCGGGTCGGGAAATTGACAGATTGTGTCAGTCCCAGTGAGTCGCAGAAGTCCTTTGCTGAGGAGCCATGGCTCATTCTTTCTTTCTGTCTCAAATTATGTGATGCAGTTTTTAAAAACTCATTCTTTCTTTCTGTCTCAAAATATGTGATGCAGTTTGTTAACTCATTCTGTCTGTCTCAAATTATGTGATGCAGTTTGTTAACTCATTCTGTCTGTCTCAAATTATGTGATGCAGTTTGTTAACTCATTCTGTCTGTCTCAAATTATGTGCTAAGAGGAGTCAGGGTAATGTCCCACCCCAATTCTCTTAGGTAACAACTTCAAAAGCACTGAAACCTCAACAGGTTCACTTTACCTTTGCAGGAATCAGGTTTCACACATATGATGCTGAAGTGTAAACCAACCGCCATTATCACAGAAATCCAATGACGTGTCCATCAGCGTGAGACTCATCTAATTACAAATCTGTATCAGTCATGCCCGTGGTTAAGGCAAAGTATGCACGGTATTCCACGAGGAAGGATAAGAGAGACAGAGGATTTAATGATGCAAATGAAGGTGTGGACACAGAAGAAGGTCGGACCTCTACCCTAAAGGGGCACTGTATGCAATGAGCAATTTGCTTTCACCAAAGAAGAGGGGAACGGTGTCAACTTGGCCAAGATGGAGTCGATTTCCTGAAATGAACGTAAATGAATCCATTCACGAGTGCATGACGGGTCCATGCACGTCCTGAATGCCTTGTGGGTGGACTGTGCTGCATACCTGCGTTGCCCTCGCTACTGTGGGTTCGATTTCCATGACTGCAGGTGAGAAACATCGCCTGGAAAGGAAATGAGCACCACCTGATATATTTGCCCGTAGAAGGTACAAGCTCTCCTGAGGTTTGGACACGATTGGGCCCCAACGACCTTCAAAATATTATAGGACCTTTCCTCTCACCTTGCGTACGTAATATATAGACAGCCCCTGCTGGTTTCGTTTTGTTCGTTTGAAGTTTTTGATTTTGGTAAGAATGAACGACCATGGGAACTTGTCAATGGAGAAATTACCAAGTCGTTAAACATTGCACCAAAACAGCCCGAGTTTGGAGAAGCTTCGAGAAACTGAGCTGCTCATTCTCAAAAGGTAATTTGATTCGGCGGCTGTTCAGGACATGTCCAAAGGTTAAAAGTTCGCATTATTACCGAAAACGTGTCTTTATGGACAGGTGCAGGTGTTATCCCAGGAGGAATGACCTGAGCTGTTGGATGGCAGCAACGGGATCATGGAAACGGCACTCGGGATTTTGACAGTGAGTTTCTTAAAGAAAACTTGAACTCGGTGAAACATGTCTGTCACTCACAAACTTGGAGGAATGTGCGCACGGTGGACTTGTTCGGGGTTCATAAGTGAAACGAGGGAATTATGGCAATAGGATTGGCGGTAATAAGCTTTATTCCTCGACGCACGCCAAGTGGCAAAACATACACACCCTAATTATGATAGGAGGGAATAGAGTGTTACAGATCACACATGTTATCGTTATCATGGGTCAGTGTGACATGAGGAGTGCCAGCACAGCCTCGACCCCTCGAGCGAGGAACACTTACCTCGGATCCCACACATGTTATCGTTATCATGGGTCAATGGGACATGACGAGTGCCAGCACAGCCTCGACCCCTCGAGCGATGCACACGCACCTCGGATCCCACACATGTTATCGTTATCATGGGTCAAAGGGACTTTATTGGGACATGGCCAGTCACAGTGCCAGCACGGCCTCGACCCCTCGAGCGATGCACACTCACCTCGGATCCCACACATGTTATCGTTATCATGGGTCAATGGGACATGACGAGTGCCAGCACAGCCTCGACCCCTCGAGCGATGCACACGCACCTCGGATCCCACACATGTTATCGTTATCATGGGTCAATGGGAAATGACGAGTGCCAGCACGGCTTCGACCCCTCGAGCGATGCACACTCACCTCGGATCCCACACATGTTATCGTTATCATGGGTCAATGGGACATGACGAGTGCCAGCACAGCCTCGACCCCTCGAGCGATGCACACGCACCTCGGATCCCACACATGTTATCGTTATCATGGGTCAATGGGACATGACGAGTGCCAGCACAGCCTCGACCCCTCGAGCGATGCACACGCACCTCGGATCCCACACATGTTATCGTTATCATGGGTCAGTGTGACATGAGGAGTGCCAGCACAGCCTCGACCCCTCGAGCGAGGCACACTCACCTCAGATCCCACACATGTTATCGTTATCATGGGTCAATGGGACATGACGAGTGCCAACACAGCCTCGATCCCTCGAGCGATGCACACTCACCTCCGGTCCCACACATGATATCGTTATCATGGGTCAATGGGACATGAGGAGAGCCAGCACGACATCGACACCTCGAGCGATGCACACTCACCTCGGATCCCACACATGTTATAATTATCATGGGTCAATGGGACATGACGAGTGCCAGCACAGCCTCGACCCCTCGATCGATGCACACTCACCTACGGGCCCACACATGTTATCATTATCATGGGTCAATGGGACATGACGAGTGCCAGCACAGCCTCGACCCCTCGAGCGATGCACACTCACCTCCGGTCCCACACATGATATCATTATCATGGGTCAATGGGATATGAGGAGTGCCAGCACAGCCTCGACCCCTCGAGCGATGCACACTCACCTCCGGCCCCACACATGTTATCATTATCATGGGTCAATGGGACATGAGGAGTGCCAGCACAGCCTCGACCCCTTGAGCGATGCACACTCACCTCCGGTCCCACACATGATATCATTATCATGGGTCAATGGGACATGAGGAGTGCCAGCACAGCCTCGACCCCTTGAGCGATGCACACTCACCTCCGGTCCCACATGTTATCATTATCATGGGTCAATGGGACATGACCAGTGCCAGCACAGCCTCGACCCCTCGAGCGAGGAACACTCACCTCCGGTCCCACACATGTTATCATTATCATGGGTCAATGGGACATGACCAGTGCCAGCACAGCCTCGACCCCTCGAGCGAGGCATACTCACCTCCTATCCCGCCCGTCTTTCTCCCCTCATCCTGGGATTCATCAATGTGTGTGACGTCCGCGCGTTCAACTGGAGGACCTGTCTGTGGGAATTGATCGTTGGTCGACGTTAAACATCGTTAAGGATCACACGGCGTCTTCACGGTGAGTAAGTCAGTTATCCCTCGGAAACTTGGTTCAAATACAAATTCCTGCCTGAATGAATCATCACACGGCAGATTTAGCTTTGAGCCGCTTCCTGGAAGATTTTGGCAAAAACATTTATTTTGAATGGAAAAAGTAGACTCCACAAGTT
Organism: Myxine glutinosa; assembly: GCF_964187855.1. Lineage (NCBI taxonomy): Eukaryota > Metazoa > Chordata > Myxini > Myxiniformes > Myxinidae > Myxine > Myxine glutinosa. The sequence continues at coordinate 147,279,731 of NC_136263.1, forward strand.
GGAATGGGATTAATTGTGGTAATCTTAGTAGTAGTAGTAGTAGTGCTATAGTAGTAGAAATATAGTAGTATAGTAGTAGAAATATAGTAGTATACCGGTAGTAGTAGAAATATTGTAGTATAGTAGTAGAAATATAGTAGTATAGTAGTAGAAATATAGTAGTATACCGGTAGTAGTATAAATATTGTAGTAGTATTGTGGTAGTGCTATAGTAGTAGAAATATAGTAGTAGAAATATAGTAGTATAGTAGTAGTGCTATAGTAGTAGGAATATAGTAGTATAGTAGTAGTGCTATAGTAGTAGAATTATAGTAGAATAGTAGTAGTGCTATAGTAGTAGAAATAAAGTAGTACTAGTCGAAACCCGTGGAACATCCACGGAAGGGAGGATGTGGTGTATGGATAGCGTGTACCATTATGGATGGCATAGGGGAGTTCGGAAGAAAGATGAGAATGAAGAGTGCGTATATGAACAACGATCGCCGACACCGGCACAAATGCATGCTCTGGATTGTCCACTCAGTGGACGGCTTGCTTTCGCCTTTGCCTGTCCAATCAGCGGACGGCTTGCTTCGCCTTCGCCCAGCAGACGCCAATACGTCGTATCGGCAGTTAATCGGATGCTTTTGGGCCCCAACGTCGGCTAATTCAGATTTTTCGAGTATGGCTGTACGTGATAAACAAAGAGCGCGGTTCGTAGATCGTAAATCCATTAGTGCCGTGGGCATCGGGTCACTGGGTGCGGCGTAAAAGGGATAACAAAGTCGAGTCCTTACGCTATTATTATATAGACTAGCCGAAACCCGTGGAACATCCACGGAAGGGAGGATGTGGTGTATGGATAGAGTGTACCATTATGGATGGCATATGGGAGCGCTCATGGGATCTTCTTCTTCCGTTAAGCTCCAATTTTTTCTCTTTAAGTTAAGTCCAATCAGTCCTCTCTGTTCGAAGTGCTCAGGCCATGCCTTCCCGCTCTCATACTTTCATTTCCGTTCGGTGTAGAAAGAGATTGACATATCGTTCGTCTGTTTTCAGCTCGTTATCTTTAAGCTTCCTTACGTCTCGCCACCTGCTACACCTCTCTGAGTTACGAGGATTTATGCAACGCACCCCGAGTATCGCAACATCACTCCATTTAACTTTATTAAAATTACGATAAAGACGTGAAACCCGTGGAACATCCACGGAAGGGAGGATGTGGTGTATGGATAGAGTGTACCATTATGGATGGCATCGGGGAGCGCTCATGGGATCTTCTTCTTCCATTAAGCTCCAATTTTTTCTCTTTAAGTTAGGTCCAATCAGTCCTCTCTGCTCGAAGTGCTCAGGCCATGCCTTCCCGCTCTCATACTTTCATTTCCGTTCGGTGTAGAAAGAGATTGACATATCGTTCGTCTGTTTTCAGCTCGTTATCTTTAAGCTTCCTTACGTCTCGCCACCTGCTACACCTCTCTGAGTTACGAGGATTTATGCAACGCACCCCGAGTATCGCAACGTCACTCCATTTAACTTTATTAAAATTACGATAAAGACGTGAAACCTGTGGAACATCCACGGAAGGGAGGATGTGGTGTATGGATAGAGTGTACCATTATGGATGGCATTGGGGAGCGCTCATGGGATCTTCTTCTTCCATTAAGCTCCAATTTTTCTCTTTAAGTTAAGTCCAATCAGTCCTCTCTGCTCGAAGTGCTCAGGCCATGCCTTCCCGCTCTCATACTTTTATTGCCGTTCGGTGTAGAAAGGGATTGACATATCGTTCGTCTGTTTCAACTCGTTATCTTTAAGCTTCCTTACGTCTTGCCACCTGCTACACCTCTCTGAGTTACGAGGATTTATGCAACGCACCCCGAGTATCGCAACGTCACTCCATTTAACTTTATTAAAATGACGATAAAGACGTTTCCTTATATATCCTAATTTAAAATGTTCAAGGGAATAAAAAGACCATTTGGTTCACACCACCCATGTTCACACCACTCGACTGTCCAATCAGCGGACGGCTCGCTTCGCCTTCGCCCAGCAGACGCCAATATAATGGCGTCGTAAGATGGCGTCGTATCGGCAGTTAATCGGATGCTTTTGGGCCCCAACGTCGGCGAATTCAGATTTTTCGAGTATGGCTGTACATGATAAACAAAGAGTGCGGTTCGTAGATCGTAAATCCATTAGTGCCGTGGGCATCGGGTCACTGGGTGCGGCGTAAAAGGGATAACAAAGTCGAGTCCTTACGGTATTATTATATAGATAGTAGTAGAAATATAGTAGTATACCGGTAGTAGTAGAAATATTGTAGTAGTATAGTGGTTGTGCTATAGTAGTAGAAATATAGTAGTAGAAATATTGTAGTATAGTAGTAGAAATATAGTAGCATTGTAGTAGAAATATAGTAGTACACTAGTAGAAATATAGTAGTATAGTCGTAGCAATATAGTAGTAGTATAGTAGTAGTGCTATTGTAGTAGAATTATAGTAGTATAGTAGTAGAAATATAGTAGTAGAGCTATAGTAGTAGAAAGAAATATAGTAGTAGTAGTAGTAGTAGTATAGTAGTAGAAATATAGTAGTATAGTAGTATAAATATAGTGGTATAGTAGTAGAAATATAGTAGTATACCTGTAGTAGTAGAAATATTGTAGTAGTATAGTGGTAGTGCGATAGTGGTAGTGCTATAGTAGTAGAAATATAGTAGTAGAAATATAATAGCATAGTAGTAGAAATATAGTAGTACAGTAGTAGAAATATAGTAGTACTAGCGGGGTCACCCGTGGGAATCCCACGGGCATGGATGTGTGTGACATTTCGACATATTGAGTTATATGCTGCACATTCATTTTTACAAAATGGTTACTGGCAAGTCATCAGATCCAGAAATGGTGTGAATTTAGTTATTTCACATAATATGTGACCCCTCACTCCTCTCCACCTGACACTCTCCTGTCTCCACCTGACACTCTCCTGTCTCCACCTGACACTCTCCTCTCTCCACCTGGCACTCCTCTCCTCTCCAAACCCTCACATCCCTCTCCTTTCCAATCCCTCACCTCTCCAATCCCTCACACTCCTCTCCTCTGCAATCCTTCACACGCCTCTCCAATCGCGCCTCACACTCCTCTCCAATCGCGCCTCACACTCCTCTCCAATCGTGCCTCACACTCCTCTCCAATCGTGCCTCACACTCCCCTCCAATCACTCCTCTCCAATCGTGCCTCACACTCCTCTCCAATCACGCCTCACACTCCTCTCCAATCGTGCCTCACACTCCTCTCCAATCGCGCCTCACACTCCTCTCCAATCGCGCCTCACTCGCCTCTCCAATCGGCTTTCCCCGTCTCGTTTCTCTCCTTTTTCTCCCGTCTCGTTCTTTTTCTTGCTCCAAATTGGCCCGTCGGAATCGGAAATCGGCCCGTCTCGCCCGTCGGCGCGTCGGAATCGGAAATCGGCCCGTCTTGCTTTTGTGCTTGTGCGTAAATAAATTGTGTTCATGACACCATTTCTGGTGTTGGGCTAGCGGCTAGGGTGCCGGCTTAGGATCCTGGGTTCGAATCTCGGTCGATCGCCGAATTAATGCCAGGGGGGTTGACTCAGCCTGTCATCCTTCCGAGGTCGGCTAATTGAGTACCAGTTCACTGGTAATTCCCTGTTTGTCGTTGAAGGCGGCAAAAAGGGTTGGCGTCAGGAAGGGCATCCGGCCGTAAAACATTGCTTCAAAAAGGGGACAAAAAAACAACAACTACCACGGTCCCCGAAAAGGCCAACCCCCGCTTTGCGGGGAAAAATGGCCTCTAAACGGTGGTTTTTACACCATTTCTGGATCTGATGACTTGCCAGTAACCATTTTGTAAAAATGAATGTGCAGCATCTAACTCAATATGTCGAAATGTCACACACATCCATGCCCGTGGGATTCCCACGGGTGACCCCGCAAGTTTGCATTGACGTTCGTCGATGGACTCGTTCGCCCGTCTCATTCGTTTTCTTGCTGCATCCTGTTCAAGTCTGCGTTCTTCATCGAGCGTCTCATTCATTTTGGAAATAGAAGTTTCCACGCAGCGCATGAATTGTCACGATCCTCAAGAGGAATTTGTCTCGTAATCATCAAATGATAAATGGCAAGTAAATTATGTTGTGGAAAATTAAAGATTTCAAATAAACCTATTTAAAGTGTATTCGCACATAACTAATTTTAAAAAACGAAGAAATATCTCTCGGTAATTTCCTGAAACATATTTTACTTCCGGCTAATAATGTTGAATTAAATAAGAACGAAGAAATATATGTCGGCATCATTGTTGACGTTTTTGTGACGACTGTCATCAAACGAAAAAGTAATATATCTTAACGGAAAAGCAAAAGCGAATTTTTAATATATATCGACACGTTGCCGTCGGTGTCATGTTGGGCGGTGTATGATACACCATGACGCGATTTTTAAAAATATATCTCTGCATTTTCCCGCGTGTGTGGAATGTTCTCAATTATTGCTGACACCGAGTCCAAAACCATCGATAAAAATGAAATCATATGGTGAGTTAGATTGGAGATAAAGGCGTGAGAGAGACTCAATGGCCTTGAAGTTGAAGTTACAGGCGTTTGAGAATTCATTTCGTTCTATAAACGGCAACTTTCATTGGATTTCCTTCCCGTTTTTTTTCAACCGAGTCGAAAACTATGTTAGCGACTGTGAAAAATGAAATGATATATCGAATTTTTAATATGTATCGACACGTTGCCGTCGGTGTCATGTTAGGCGGTGTATGATACACCATGACGCGATTTTAAAAAATATATCTGCATTTTCCCGCGTGTGTGGAATGTTCTCAATTATTGCTGACACCGACTCTAAAACCATCGATAAAAATGAAATCATATGGTGAGTTAGATTGGAGATAAAGGCGTGAGAGAGACTCAATGGCCTTGAAGTTACAGGCATTTGAGAATTCATTTCGTTCTATAAACGGCAACTTTCATCGGATTTTCTTCTCGTTTTTTTTCAACCGAGTCTAAAACTATGTTAGCGACTGTGAAATTGACACATTGCCGTCGGTGTCATGTTGGGCGGTGTATGATACACCATGACGCGATTTTAAAAAATATATCTCTGCATTTTCCCGCGTGTGTGGAATGTTTGTGGAAAATTAAAGATTTCAAATAAACCTATTTAAAGTGTATGCGCACATAACTAATAAAAAAAACGAAGAAATATCTCTCGGTAATTTCCTGAAACATATTTTACTTCCGGCTAATATGTTGAATGAAATAAAAACGAAGAAATATATGTCGGCATCATTGTTGACGTTTTTGTGACGACTATCATCAAACGAAATAGTAATATATCATAACGGAAAAGCAAAAGCGAATTTTTAATATATATCGACACATTGCCGGCGGTGTCATGTTGGGCGGTGTATGATACACCATGACGCGATTTTAAAAAATATATCTCTGCATTTTCCCGCGTGTGTGGATTGTTCTCAATTATTGCTGACACCGAGTCTAAAAGTAAAACCATCGATAAAAATGAAATCATATGGTGAGTTAGATTGGAGATAAAGGCGTGAGAGAGACTCAATGGCCTTGAAGTTACAGGCCTTTGAGAATTCATTTCGTTCTATAAACGGCAACTTTCATCGGATTTTCTTCCCGTTTTTTTTCAACCGAGTCTAAAACTTGGCAAGATAAAAAAAATGAGTTGGTGATCGTCCTTTTTTCTCAAAAGTTCGGGTAGGGAGGGAGGTTTTTATTTTTATTTTTTATTTTTTTTTCCTACTTTCCATTGAGTTTTGTTGACATGGAAAAATATAAAATAAAGACTCCTTTCTCCTCAAAATGATTTAATTTCTTCATTCATCTCACAGATTTACAGACATTGCCCAAATCTCTATGAAACACAGTGTTTGTGTGATTTTGGATGATGTTGAATGTCCTAGCTGAGCTCGGTAGTGAAAGGGCAAGACACCTGTACATGTATATACACCATGACATCGGAAAAACAGATAAACACCATGCCCTTGGCACCTTGGCACCCAAGTACAAAAAGCATCATCACGGGCAGCATTCATGAGGACACTAAAAACAGTTGGTCGACTATCGGGTTCCATCCTGTGATCCGTGGCCGTGTCTGCAGCCAACACAAATTTGAGAAATGAGCCAAGAGTCTTTGTCACATCAGAAACTTTGCAAGCTGGTGAAACTTTCGTCATGTCGGTTTTACTGGGGCCGGCGAATACTTTGACAAAAGTACCGCGTGTATCGTCAGGCAATGGCTCCCTATCCCCATCATACTTGCCGTCTGAGAACTCTGCATAGAAGTCCGAGATTGTAACATCCAACTCGATATTGCACGCAAACCAGTCCTTCACCGTCTTGGAAGAGCCCTCACGGGCTATTGATGCGATCACAATAGGCATTTCAAGCCGATTCTATCACGAATCGATACAGATTTCAGCGGGAAAAATCTCACACAATAGCCGCCATGAATGGCTAACGTAAAATGGGTGAAGTTGCCTGAGGCACTTGCGACGCTCTGCGCAGCACGCACTGCGCATGCGGTGCAGAACGGCGCCAAATTTGACTGAAAAGATCGTTTTTGAATGATTTTTTTCAAAATAAAAAATAAAAAAAGTTTCGGGTCGGGTGTGTTTCGTAGGGTCGGGCGGGGACGATCACCAACTCATTTTTTTTATCTTGCCCTATGTTAGCGACTGTGAAAAATGAAATGATTTATCGAATTTGATTTGAAATAAAACTGGGGCAGAGCAAGACACCACGGGCCTACAAAACAGGACTCAAAGCTATGCGAGTTAATAAAATGGTGGATATTTGTTTATAGCCACTCCCAGAATTGGTGGAGCTATGGGTGGAGCTACTCTGCAAACCGAGTAAGCCACACCCCGGACAGACACCCAACAGATAGACAGACAGACAGACAGAATCATCTACGGCTATTATAATATAGATAGTAGTAGAAATATAGTAGTATACCGGTAGTAGTAGAAATATTGTAGTATAGTAGTAGAAATATAGTAGTATAGTAGTAGAAATATAGTAGTATACCGGTAGTAGTATAAATATTGTAGTAGTATTGTGGTAGTGCTATAGTAGTAGAAATATAGTAGTAGAAATATAGTAGTATAGTAGTAGTGCTATAGTAGTAGGAATATAGTAGTATAGTAGTAGTGCTATAGTAGTAGAATTATAGTAGAATAGTAGTAGTGCTATAGTAGTAGAAATAAAGTAGTACTAGTCGAAACCCGTGGAACATCCACGGAAGGGAGGATGTGGTGTATGGATAGCGTGTACCATTATGGATGGCATAGGGGAGTTCGGAAGAAAGATGAGAATGAAGAGTGCGTATATGAACAACGATCGCCGACACCGGCACAAATGCATGCTCTGGATTGTCCACTCAGTGGACGGCTTGCTTTCGCCTTTGCCTGTCCAATCAGCGGACGGCTTGCTTCGCCTTCGCCCAGCAGACGCCAATACGTCGTATCGGCAGTTAATCGGATGCTTTTGGGCCCCAACGTCGGCTAATTCAGATTTTTCGAGTATGGCTGTACGTGATAAACAAAGAGCGCGGTTCGTAGATCGTAAATCCATTAGTGCCGTGGGCATCGGGTCACTGGGTGCGGCGTAAAAGGGATAACAAAGTCGAGTCCTTACGCTATTATTATATAGACTAGCCGAAACCCGTGGAACATCCACGGAAGGGAGGATGTGGTGTATGGATAGAGTGTACCATTATGGATGGCATATGGGAGCGCTCATGGGATCTTCTTCTTCCGTTAAGCTCCAATTTTTTCTCTTTAAGTTAAGTCCAATCAGTCCTCTCTGTTCGAAGTGCTCAGGCCATGCCTTCCCGCTCTCATACTTTCATTTCCGTTCGGTGTAGAAAGAGATTGACATATCGTTCGTCTGTTTTCAGCTCGTTATCTTTAAGCTTCCTTACGTCTCGCCACCTGCTACACCTCTCTGAGTTACGAGGATTTATGCAACGCACCCCGAGTATCGCAACATCACTCCATTTAACTTTATTAAAATTACGATAAAGACGTGAAACCCGTGGAACATCCACGGAAGGGAGGATGTGGTGTATGGATAGAGTGTACCATTATGGATGGCATCGGGGAGCGCTCATGGGATCTTCTTCTTCCATTAAGCTCCAATTTTTTCTCTTTAAGTTAGGTCCAATCAGTCCTCTCTGCTCGAAGTGCTCAGGCCATGCCTTCCCGCTCTCATACTTTCATTTCCGTTCGGTGTAGAAAGAGATTGACATATCGTTCGTCTGTTTTCAGCTCGTTATCTTTAAGCTTCCTTACGTCTCGCCACCTGCTACACCTCTCTGAGTTACGAGGATTTATGCAACGCACCCCGAGTATCGCAACGTCACTCCATTTAACTTTATTAAAATTACGATAAAGACGTGAAACCTGTGGAACATCCACGGAAGGGAGGATGTGGTGTATGGATAGAGTGTACCATTATGGATGGCATTGGGGAGCGCTCATGGGATCTTCTTCTTCCATTAAGCTCCAATTTTTCTCTTTAAGTTAAGTCCAATCAGTCCTCTCTGCTCGAAGTGCTCAGGCCATGCCTTCCCGCTCTCATACTTTTATTGCCGTTCGGTGTAGAAAGGGATTGACATATCGTTCGTCTGTTTCAACTCGTTATCTTTAAGCTTCCTTACGTCTTGCCACCTGCTACACCTCTCTGAGTTACGAGGATTTATGCAACGCACCCCGAGTATCGCAACGTCACTCCATTTAACTTTATTAAAATGACGATAAAGACGTTTCCTTATATATCCTAATTTAAAATGTTCAAGGGAATAAAAAGACCATTTGGTTCACACCACCCATGTTCACACCACTCGACTGTCCAATCAGCGGACGGCTCGCTTCGCCTTCGCCCAGCAGACGCCAATATAATGGCGTCGTAAGATGGCGTCGTATCGGCAGTTAATCGGATGCTTTTGGGCCCCAACGTCGGCGAATTCAGATTTTTCGAGTATGGCTGTACATGATAAACAAAGAGTGCGGTTCGTAGATCGTAAATCCATTAGTGCCGTGGGCATCGGGTCACTGGGTGCGGCGTAAAAGGGATAACAAAGTCGAGTCCTTACGGTATTATTATATAGATAGTAGTAGAAATATAGTAGTATACCGGTAGTAGTAGAAATATTGTAGTAGTATAGTGGTTGTGCTATAGTAGTAGAAATATAGTAGTAGAAATATTGTAGTATAGTAGTAGAAATATAGTAGCATTGTAGTAGAAATATAGTAGTACACTAGTAGAAATATAGTAGTATAGTCGTAGCAATATAGTAGTAGTATAGTAGTAGTGCTATTGTAGTAGAATTATAGTAGTATAGTAGTAGAAATATAGTAGTAGAGCTATAGTAGTAGAAAGAAATATAGTAGTAGTAGTAGTAGTAGTATAGTAGTAGAAATATAGTAGTATAGTAGTATAAATATAGTGGTATAGTAGTAGAAATATAGTAGTATACCTGTAGTAGTAGAAATATTGTAGTAGTATAGTGGTAGTGCTATAGTGGTAGTGCTATAGTAGTAGAAATATAGTAGTAGAAATATAATAGCATAGTAGTAGAAATATAGTAGTACAGTAGTAGAAATATAGTAGTACTAGCGGGGTCACCCGTGGGAATCCCACGGGCATGGATGTGTGTGACATTTCGACATATTGAGTTATATGCTGCACATTCATTTTTACAAAATGGTTACTGGCAAGTCATCAGATCCAGAAATGGTGTGAATTTAGTTATTTCACATAATATGTGACCCCTCACTCCTCTCCACCTGACACTCTCCTGTCTCCACCTGACACTCTCCTGTCTCCACCTGACACTCTCCTCTCTCCACCTGGCACTCCTCTCCTCTCCAAACCCTCACATCCCTCTCCTTTCCAATCCCTCACCTCTCCAATCCCTCACACTCCTCTCCTCTGCAATCCTTCACACGCCTCTCCAATCGCGCCTCACACTCCTCTCCAATCGTGCCTCACACTCCTCTCCAATCGTGCCTCACACTCCCCTCCAATCACTCCTCTCCAATCGTGCCTCACACTCCTCTCCAATCACGCCTCACACTCCTCTCCAATCGTGCCTCACACTCCTCTCCAATCGCGCCTCACACTCCTCTCCAATCGCGCCTCACTCGCCTCTCCAATCGGCTTTCCCCGTCTCGTTTCTCTCCTTTTTCTCCCGTCTCGTTCTTTTTCTTGCTCCAAATTGGCCCGTCGGAATCGGAAATCGGCCCGTCTCGCCCGTCGGCCCGTCGGAATCGGAAATCGGCCCGTCTTGCTTTTGTGCTTGTGCGTAAATAAATTGTGTTCATGACACCATTTCTGGTGTTGGGCTAGCGGCTAGGGTGCCGGCTTAGGATCCTGGGTTCGAATCTCGGTCGATCGCCGAATTAATGCCAGGGGGGTTGACTCAGCCTGTCATCCTTCCGAGGTCGGCTAATTGAGTACCAGTTCACTGGTAATTCCCTGTTTGTCGTTGAAGGCGGCAAAAAGGGTTGGCGTCAGGAAGGGCATCCGGCCGTAAAACATTGCTTCAAAAAGGGGACAAAAAAACAACAACTACCACGGTCCCCGAAAAGGCCAACCCCCGCTTTGCGGGGAAAAATGGCCTCTAAACGGTGGTTTTTACACCATTTCTGGATCTGATGACTTGCCAGTAACCATTTTGTAAAAATGAATGTGCAGCATCTAACTCAATATGTCGAAATGTCACACACATCCATGCCCGTGGGATTCCCACGGGTGACCCCGCAAGTTTGCATTGACGTTCGTCGATGGACTCGTTCGCCCGTCTCATTCGTTTTCTTGCTGCATCCTGTTCAAGTCTGCGTTCTTCATCGAGCGTCTCATTCATTTTGGAAATAGAAGTTTCCACGCAGCGCATGAATTGTCACGATCCTCAAGAGGAATTTGTCTCGTAATCATCAAATGATAAATGGCAAGTAAATTATGTTGTGGAAAATTAAAGATTTCAAATAAACCTATTTAAAGTGTATTCGCACATAACTAATTTTAAAAAACGAAGAAATATCTCTCGGTAATTTCCTGAAACATATTTTACTTCCGGCTAATAATGTTGAATTAAATAAGAACGAAGAAATATATGTCGGCATCATTGTTGACGTTTTTGTGACGACTGTCATCAAACGAAAAAGTAATATATCTTAACGGAAAAGCAAAAGCGAATTTTTAATATATATCGACACGTTGCCGTCGGTGTCATGTTGGGCGGTGTATGATACACCATGACGCGATTTTTAAAAATATATCTCTGCATTTTCCCGCGTGTGTGGAATGTTCTCAATTATTGCTGACACCGAGTCCAAAACCATCGATAAAAATGAAATCATATGGTGAGTTAGATTGGAGATAAAGGCGTGAGAGAGACTCAATGGCCTTGAAGTTGAAGTTACAGGCGTTTGAGAATTCATTTCGTTCTATAAACGGCAACTTTCATTGGATTTCCTTCCCGTTTTTTTTCAACCGAGTCGAAAACTATGTTAGCGACTGTGAAAAATGAAATGATATATCGAATTTTTAATATGTATCGACACGTTGCCGTCGGTGTCATGTTAGGCGGTGTATGATACACCATGACGCGATTTTAAAAAATATATCTGCATTTTCCCGCGTGTGTGGAATGTTCTCAATTATTGCTGACACCGACTCTAAAACCATCGATAAAAATGAAATCATATGGTGAGTTAGATTGGAGATAAAGGCGTGAGAGAGACTCAATGGCCTTGAAGTTACAGGCATTTGAGAATTCATTTCGTTCTATAAACGGCAACTTTCATCGGATTTTCTTCTCGTTTTTTTTCAACCGAGTCTAAAACTATGTTAGCGACTGTGAAATTGACACATTGCCGTCGGTGTCATGTTGGGCGGTGTATGATACACCATGACGCGATTTTAAAAAATATATCTCTGCATTTTCCCGCGTGTGTGGAATGTTTGTGGAAAATTAAAGATTTCAAATAAACCTATTTAAAGTGTATGCGCACATAACTAATAAAAAAAACGAAGAAATATCTCTCGGTAATTTCCTGAAACATATTTTACTTCCGGCTAATATGTTGAATGAAATAAAAACGAAGAAATATATGTCGGCATCATTGTTGACGTTTTTGTGACGACTATCATCAAACGAAATAGTAATATATCATAACGGAAAAGCAAAAGCGAATTTTTAATATATATCGACACATTGCCGGCGGAGTCATGTTGGGCGGTGTATGATACACCATGACGCGATTTTAAAAAATATATCTCTGCATTTTCCCGCGTGTGTGGATTGTTCTCAATTATTGCTGACACCGAGTCTAAAAGTAAAACCATCGATAAAAATGAAATCATATGGTGAGTTAGATTGGAGATAAAGGCGTGAGAGAGACTCAATGGCCTTGAAGTTACAGGCCTTTGAGAATTCATTTCGTTCTATAAACGGCAACTTTCATCGGATTTTCTTCCCGTTTTTTTTCAACCGAGTCTAAAACTATGTTAGCGACTGTGAAAAATGAAATGATTTATCGAATTTGATTTGAAATAAAACTGGGGGAGAGCAAGACACCACGGGCCTACAAAACAGGACTCAAAGCTATGCGAGTTAATAAAATGGTGGATATTTGTTTATAGCCACTCCCAGAATGGGTGGAGCTATGGGTGGAGCTACTCTGCAAACCGAGTAAGCCACACCCCGGACAGACACCCAACAGATAGACAGACAGACAGACAGAATCATCTACGGCTATTATAATATAGACTAGCGGGGTCACCCGTGGGAATCCCACGGGCATGGATGTGTGTGACATTTCGACATATTGAGTTATATGCTGCACATTCATTTTTACAAAATGGTTACTGGCAAGTCATCAGATCCAGAAATGGTGTGAATTTAGTTATTTCACATAATATGTGACCCCTCACTCCTCTCCACCTGACACTCTCCTGTCTCCACCTGACACTCTCCTGTCTCCACCTGACACTCTCCTCTCTCCACCTGGCACTCCTCTCCTCTCCAAACCCTCACATCCCTCTCCTTTCCAATCCCTCACCTCTCCAATCCCTCACACTCCTCTCCTCTGCAATCCTTCACACGCCTCTCCAATCGCGCCTCACACTCCTCTCCAATCGCGCCTCACACTCCTCTCCAATCGTGCCTCACACTCCTCTCCAATCGTGCCTCACACTCCCCTCCAATCACTCCTCTCCAATCGTGCCTCACACCCCTCTCCAATCACGCCTCACACTCCTCTCCAATCGTGCCTCACACTCCTCTCCAATCGCGCCTCACACTCCTCTCCAATCGCGCCTCACTCGCCTCTCCAATCGGCTTTCCCCGTCTCGTTTCTCTCCTTTTTCTCCCGTCTCGTTCTTTTTCTTGCTCCAAATTGGCCCGTCGGAATCGGAAATCGGCCCGTCTCGCCCGTCGGCCCGTCGGAATCGGAAATCGGCCCGTCTTGCTTTTGTGCTTGTGCGTAAATAAATTGTGTTCATGACACCATTTCTGGTGTTGGGCTAGCGGCTAGGGTGCCGGCTTAGGATCCTGGGTTCGAATCTCGGTCGATCGCCGAATTAATGCCAGGGGGGTTGACTCAGCCTGTCATCCTTCCGAGGTCGGCTAATTGAGTACCAGTTCACTGGTAATTCCCTGTTTGTCGTTGAAGGCGGCAAAAAGGGTTGGCGTCAGGAAGGGCATCCGGCCGTAAAACATTGCTTCAAAAAGGGGACAAAAAAACAACAACTACCACGGTCCCCGAAAAGGCCAACCCCCGCTTTGCGGGGAAAAATGGCCTCTAAACGGTGGTTTTTACACCATTTCTGGATCTGATGACTTGCCAGTAACCATTTTGTAAAAATGAATGTGCAGCATCTAACTCAATATGTCGAAATGTCACACACATCCATGCCCGTGGGATTCCCACGGGTGACCCCGCAAGTTTGCATTGACGTTCGTCGATGGACTCGTTCGCCCGTCTCATTCGTTTTCTTGCTGCATCCTGTTCAAGTCTGCGTTCTTCATCGATCGTCTCATTCATTTTGGAAATAGAAGTTTCCACGCAGCGCATGAATTGTCACGATCCTCAAGAGGAATTTGTCTCGTAATCATCAAATGATAAATGGCAAGTAAATTATGTTGTGGAAAATTAAAGATTTCAAATAAACCTATTTAAAGTGTATTCGCACATAACTAATTTTAAAAAACGAAGAAATATCTCTCGGTAATTTCCTGAAACATATTTTACTTCCGGCTAATAATGTTGAATTAAATAAGAACGAAGAAATATATGTCGGCATCATTGTTGACGTTTTTGTGACGACTGTCATCAAACGAAAAAGTAATATATCTTAACGGAAAAGCAAAAGCGAATTTTTAATATATATCGACACGTTGCCGTCGGTGTCATGTTGGGCGGTGTATGATACACCATGACGCGATTTTTAAAAATATATCTCTGCATTTTCCCGCGTGTGTGGAATGTTCTCAATTATTGCTGACACCGAGTCCAAAACCATCGATAAAAATGAAATCATATGGTGAGTTAGATTGGAGATAAAGGCGTGAGAGAGACTCAATGGCCTTGAAGTTGAAGTTACAGGCGTTTGAGAATTCATTTCGTTCTATAAACGGCAACTTTCATTGGATTTCCTTCCCGTTTTTTTTCAACCGAGTCGAAAACTATGTTAGCGACTGTGAAAAATGAAATGATATATCGAATTTTTAATATGTATCGACACGTTGCCGTCGGTGTCATGTTAGGCGGTGTATGATACACCATGACGCGATTTTAAAAAATATATCTGCATTTTCCCGCGTGTGTGGAATGTTCTCAATTATTGCTGACACCGACTCTAAAACCATCGATAAAAATGAAATCATATGGTGAGTTAGATTGGAGATAAAGGCGTGAGAGAGACTCAATGGCCTTGAAGTTACAGGCATTTGAGAATTCATTTCGTTCTATAAACGGCAACTTTCATCGGATTTTCTTCTCGTTTTTTTTCAACCGAGTCTAAAACTATGTTAGCGACTGTGAAATTGACACATTGCCGTCGGTGTCATGTTGGGCGGTGTATGATACACCATGACGCGATTTTAAAAAATATATCTCTGCATTTTCCCGCGTGTGTGGAATGTTTGTGGAAAATTAAAGATTTCAAATAAACCTATTTAAAGTGTATGCGCACATAACTAATAAAAAAAACGAAGAAATATCTCTCGGTAATTTCCTGAAACATATTTTACTTCCGGCTAATATGTTGAATGAAATAAAAACGAAGAAATATATGTCGGCATCATTGTTGACGTTTTTGTGACGACTATCATCAAACGAAATAGTAATATATCATAACGGAAAAGCAAAAGCGAATTTTTAATATATATCGACACATTGCCGGCGGTGTCATGTTGGGCGGTGTATGATACACCATGACGCGATTTTAAAAAATATATCTCTGCATTTTCCCGCGTGTGTGGATTGTTCTCAATTATTGCTGACACCGAGTCTAAAAGTAAAACTATCGATAAAAATGAAATCATATGGTGAGTTAGATTGGAGATAAAGGCGTGAGAGAGACTCAATGGCCTTGAAGTTACAGGCCTTTGAGAATTCATTTCGTTCTATAAACGGCAACTTTCATCGGATTTTCTTCCCGTTTTTTTTCAACCGAGTCTAAAACTATGTTAGCGACTGTGAAAAATGAAATGATTTATCGAATTTGATTTGAAATAAAACTGGGGGAGAGCAAGACACCACGGGCCTACAAAACAGGACTCAAAGCTATGCGAGTTAATAAAATGGTGGATATTTGTTTATAGCCACTCCCAGAATGGGTGGAGCTATGGGTGGAGCTACTCTGCAAACCGAGTAAGCCACACCCCGGACAGACACCCAACAGATAGACAGACAGACAGACAGAATCATCTACGGCTATTATAATATAGATAGTAGTAGAAATATAGTAGTATACCGGTAGTAGTAGAAATATTGTAGTATAGTAGTAGAAATATAGTAGTATAGTAGTAGAAATATAGTAGTATACCGGTAGTAGTATAAATATTGTAGTAGTATTGTGGTAGTGCTATAGTAGTAGAAATATAGTAGTAGAAATATAGTAGTATAGTAGTAGTGCTATAGTAGTAGGAATATAGTAGTATAGTAGTAGTGCTATAGTAGTAGAATTATAGTAGAATAGTAGTAGTGCTATAGTAGTAGAAATAAAGTAGTACTAGTCGAAACCCGTGGAACATCCACGGAAGGGAGGATGTGGTGTATGGATAGCGTGTACCATTATGGATGGCATAGGGGAGTTCGGAAGAAAGATGAGAATGAAGAGTGCATATATGAACAACGATCGCCGACACCGGCACAAATGCATGCTCTGGATTGTCCACTCAGTGGACGGCTTGCTTTCGCCTTTGCCTGTCCAATCAGCGGACGGCTTGCTTCGCCTTCGCCCAGCAGACGCCAATACGTCGTATCGGCAGTTAATCGGATGCTTTTGGGCCCCAACGTCGGCTAATTCAGATTTTTCGAGTATGGCTGTACGTGATAAACAAAGAGCGCGGTTCGTAGATCGTAAATCCATTAGTGCCGTGGGCATCGGGTCACTGGGTGCGGCGTAAAAGGGATAACAAAGTCGAGTCCTTACGCTATTATTATATAGACTAGCCGAAACCCGTGGAACATCCACGGAAGGGAGGATGTGGTGTATGGATAGAGTGTACCATTATGGATGGCATATGGGAGCGCTCATGGGATCTTCTTCTTCCGTTAAGCTCCAATTTTTTCTCTTTAAGTTAAGTCCAATCAGTCCTCTCTGTTCGAAGTGCTCAGGCCATGCCTTCCCGCTCTCATACTTTCATTTCCGTTCGGTGTAGAAAGAGATTGACATATCGTTCGTCTGTTTTCAGCTCGTTATCTTTAAGCTTCCTTACGTCTCGCCACCTGCTACACCTCTCTGAGTTACGAGGATTTATGCAACGCACCCCGAGTATCGCAACATCACTCCATTTAACTTTATTAAAATTACGATAAAGACGTGAAACCCGTGGAACATCCACGGAAGGGAGGATGTGGTGTATGGATAGAGTGTACCATTATGGATGGCATCGGGGAGCGCTCATGGGATCTTCTTCTTCCATTAAGCTCCAATTTTTTCTCTTTAAGTTAGGTCCAATCAGTCCTCTCTGCTCGAAGTGCTCAGGCCATGCCTTCCCGCTCTCATACTTTCATTTCCGTTCGGTGTAGAAAGAGATTGACATATCGTTCGTCTGTTTTCAGCTCGTTATCTTTAAGCTTCCTTACGTCTCGCCACCTGCTACACCTCTCTGAGTTACGAGGATTTATGCAACGCACCCCGAGTATCGCAACGTCACTCCATTTAACTTTATTAAAATTACGATAAAGACGTGAAACCTGTGGAACATCCACGGAAGGGAGGATGTGGTGTATGGATAGAGTGTACCATTATGGATGGCATTGGGGAGCGCTCATGGGATCTTCTTCTTCCATTAAGCTCCAATTTTTCTCTTTAAGTTAAGTCCAATCAGTCCTCTCTGCTCGAAGTGCTCAGGCCATGCCTTCCCGCTCTCATACTTTTATTGCCGTTCGGTGTAGAAAGGGATTGACATATCGTTCGTCTGTTTCAACTCGTTATCTTTAAGCTTCCTTACGTCTTGCCACCTGCTACACCTCTCTGAGTTACGAGGATTTATGCAACGCACCCCGAGTATCGCAACGTCACTCCATTTAACTTTATTAAAATGACGATAAAGACGTTTCCTTATATATCCTAATTTAAAATGTTCAAGGGAATAAAAAGACCATTTGGTTCACACCACCCATGTTCACACCACTCGACTGTCCAATCAGCGGACGGCTCGCTTCGCCTTCACCCAGCAGACGCCAATATAATGGCGTCGTAAGATGGCGTCGTATCGGCAGTTAATCGGATGCTTTTGGGCCCCAACGTCGGCGAATTCAGATTTTTCGAGTATGGCTGTACATGATAAACAAAGAGTGCGGTTCGTAGATCGTAAATCCATTAGTGCCGTGGGCATCGGGTCACTGGGTGCGGCGTAAAAGGGATAACAAAGTCGAGTCCTTACGGTATTATTATATAGATAGTAGTAGAAATATAGTAGTATACCGGTAGTAGTAGAAATATTGTAGTAGTATAGTGGTTGTGCTATAGTAGTAGAAATATAGTAGTAGAAATATTGTAGTATAGTAGTAGAAATATAGTAGCATTGTAGTAGAAATATAGTAGTACACTAGTAGAAATATAGTAGTATAGTCGTAGCAATATAGTAGTAGTATAGTAGTAGTGCTATTGTAGTAGAATTATAGTAGTATAGTAGTAGAAATATAGTAGTAGTGCTATAGTAGTAGAAAGAAATATAGTAGTAGTAGTAGTAGTAGTATAGTAGTAGAAATATAGTAGTATAGTAGTATAAATATAGTGGTATAGTAGTAGAAATATAGTAGTATACCTGTAGTAGTAGAAATATTGTAGTAGTATAGTGGTAGTGCTATAGTGGTAGTGCTATAGTAGTAGAAATATAGTAGTAGAAATATAATAGCATAGTAGTAGAAATATAGTAGTACAGTAGTAGAAATATAGTAGTACTAGCGGGGTCACCCGTGGGAATCCCACGGGCATGGATGTGTGTGACATTTCGACATATTGAGTTATATGCTGCACATTCATTTTTACAAAATGGTTACTGGCAAGTCATCAGATCCAGAAATGGTGTGAATTTAGTTATTTCACATAATATGTGACCCCTCACTCCTCTCCACCTGACACTCTCCTGTCTCCACCTGACACTCTCCTGTCTCCACCTGACACTCTCCTCTCTCCACCTGGCACTCCTCTCCTCTCCAAACCCTCACATCCCTCTCCTTTCCAATCCCTCACCTCTCCAATCCCTCACACTCCTCTCCTCTGCAATCCTTCACACGCCTCTCCAATCGCGCCTCACACTCCTCTCCAATCGCGCCTCACACTCCTCTCCAATCGTGCCTCACACTCCTCTCCAATCGTGCCTCACACTCCCCTCCAATCACTCCTCTCCAATCGTACCTCACACTCCTCTCCAATCACGCCTCACACTCCTCTCCAATCGTGCCTCACACTCCTCTCCAATCGCGCCTCACACTCCTCTCCAATCGCGCCTCACTCGCCTCTCCAATCGGCTTTCCCCGTCTCGTTTCTCTCCTTTTTCTCCCGTCTCGTTCTTTTTCTTGCTCCAAATTGGCCCGTCGGAATCGGAAATCGGCCCGTCTCGCCCGTCGGCCCGTCGGAATCGGAAATCGGCCCGTCTTGCTTTTGTGCTTGTGCGTAAATAAATTGTGTTCATGACACCATTTCTGGTGTTGGGCTAGCGGCTAGGGTGCCGGCTTAGGATCCTGGGTTCGAATCTCGGTCGATCGCCGAATTAATGCCAGGGGGGTTGACTCAGCCTGTCATCCTTCCGAGGTCGGCTAATTGAGTACCAGTTCACTGGTAATTCCCTGTTTGTCGTTGAAGGCGGCAAAAAGGGTTGGCGTCAGGAAGGGCATCCGGCCGTAAAACATTGCTTCAAAAAGGGGACAAAAAAACAACAACTACCACGGTCCCCGAAAAGGCCAACCCCCGCTTTGCGGGGAAAAATGGCCTCTAAACGGTGGTTTTTACACCATTTCTGGATCTGATGACTTGCCAGTAACCATTTTGTAAAAATGAATGTGCAGCATCTAACTCAATATGTCGAAATGTCACACACATCCATGCCCGTGGGATTCCCACGGGTGACCCCGCAAGTTTGCATTGACGTTCGTCGATGGACTCGTTCGCCCGTCTCATTCGTTTTCTTGCTGCATCCTGTTCAAGTCTGCGTTCTTCATCGATCGTCTCATTCATTTTGGAAATAGAAGTTTCCACGCAGCGCATGAATTGTCACGATCCTCAAGAGGAATTTGTCTCGTAATCATCAAATGATAAATGGCAAGTAAATTATGTTGTGGAAAATTAAAGATTTCAAATAAACCTATTTAAAGTGTATTCGCACATAACTAATTTTAAAAAACGAAGAAATATCTCTCGGTAATTTCCTGAAACATATTTTACTTCCGGCTAATAATGTTGAATTAAATAAGAACGAAGAAATATATGTCGGCATCATTGTTGACG
Organism: Myxine glutinosa; assembly: GCF_964187855.1. Taxonomy (NCBI): domain Eukaryota; kingdom Metazoa; phylum Chordata; class Myxini; order Myxiniformes; family Myxinidae; genus Myxine; species Myxine glutinosa. Next base: position 147,299,954 of record NC_136263.1, read on the forward strand.
TTTTTGTGACGACTGTCATCAAACGAAAAAGTAATATATCTTAACGGAAAAGCAAAAGCGAATTTTTAATATATATCGACACGTTGCCGTCGGTGTCATGTTGGGCGGTGTATGATACACCATGACGCGATTTTTAAAAATATATCTCTGCATTTTCCCGCGTGTGTGGAATGTTCTCAATTATTGCTGACACCGAGTCCAAAACCATCGATAAAAATGAAATCATATGGTGAGTTAGATTGGAGATAAAGGCGTGAGAGAGACTCAATGGCCTTGAAGTTGAAGTTACAGGCGTTTGAGAATTCATTTCGTTCTATAAACGGCAACTTTCATTGGATTTCCTTCCCGTTTTTTTTCAACCGAGTCGAAAACTATGTTAGCGACTGTGAAAAATGAAATGATATATCGAATTTTTAATATGTATCGACACGTTGCCGTCGGTGTCATGTTAGGCGGTGTATGATACACCATGACGCGATTTTAAAAAATATATCTGCATTTTCCCGCGTGTGTGGAATGTTCTCAATTATTGCTGACACCGACTCTAAAACCATCGATAAAAATGAAATCATATGGTGAGTTAGATTGGAGATAAAGGCGTGAGAGAGACTCAATGGCCTTGAAGTTACAGGCATTTGAGAATTCATTTCGTTCTATAAACGGCAACTTTCATCGGATTTTCTTCTCGTTTTTTTTCAACCGAGTCTAAAACTATGTTAGCGACTGTGAAATTGACACATTGCCGTCGGTGTCATGTTGGGCGGTGTATGATACACCATGACGCGATTTTAAAAAATATATCTCTGCATTTTCCCGCGTGTGTGGAATGTTTGTGGAAAATTAAAGATTTCAAATAAACCTATTTAAAGTGTATGCGCACATAACTAATAAAAAAAACGAAGAAATATCTCTCGGTAATTTCCTGAAACATATTTTACTTCCGGCTAATATGTTGAATGAAATAAAAACGAAGAAATATATGTCGGCATCATTGTTGACGTTTTTGTGACGACTATCATCAAACGAAATAGTAATATATCATAACGGAAAAGCAAAAGCGAATTTTTAATATATATCGACACATTGCCGGCGGTGTCATGTTGGGCGGTGTATGATACACCATGACGCGATTTTAAAAAATATATCTCTGCATTTTCCCGCGTGTGTGGATTGTTCTCAATTATTGCTGACACCGAGTCTAAAAGTAAAACCATCGATAAAAATGAAATCATATGGTGAGTTAGATTGGAGATAAAGGCGTGAGAGAGACTCAATGGCCTTGAAGTTACAGGCCTTTGAGAATTCATTTCGTTCTATAAACGGCAACTTTCATCGGATTTTCTTCCCGTTTTTTTTCAACCGAGTCTAAAACTATGTTAGCGACTGTGAAAAATGAAATGATTTATCGAATTTGATTTGAAATAAAACTGGGGCAGAGCAAGACACCACGGGCCTACAAAACAGGACTCAAAGCTATGCGAGTTAATAAAATGGTGGATATTTGTTTATAGCCACTCCCAGAATGGGTGGAGCTATGGGTGGAGCTACTCTGCAAACCGAGTAAGCCACACCCCGGACAGACACCCAACAGATAGACAGACAGACAGACAGAATCATCTACGGCTATTATAATATAGATAGTAGTATAAGTATAGTAGTAGTGCTATAGTAGTGGATTATCTATATTATAATAGCCGTAGATGATTCTGTCTGTCTGTCTGTCTATCTGTTGGGTGTCTGTCCGGGGTGTGGCTTACTCGGTTTGCAGAGTAGCTCCACCCATAGCTCCACCCATTCTGGGAGTGGCTATAAACAAATATCCACCATTTTATTAACTCGCATAGCTTTGAGTCCTGTTTTGTAGGCCCGTGGTGTCTTGCTCTCCCCCAGTTTTATTTCAAATCAAATTCGATAAATCATTTCATTTTTCACAGTCGCTAACATAGTTTTAGACTCGGTTGAAAAAAAACGGGAAGAAAATCCGATGAAAGTTGCCGTTTATAGAACGAAATGAATTCTCAAAGGCCTGTAACTTCAAGGCCATTGAGTCTCTCTCACGCCTTTATCTCCAATCTAACTCACCATATGATTTCATTTTTATCGATGGTTTTACTTTTAGACTCGGTGTCAGCAATAATTGAGAACAATCCACACACGCGGGAAAATGCAGAGATATATTTTTTAAAATCGCGTCATGGTGTATCATACACCGCCCAACATGACACCGCCGGCAATGTGTCGATATATATTAAAAATTCGCTTTTGCTTTTCCGTTATGATATATTACTATTTCGTTTGATGATAGTCGTCACAAAAACGTCAACAATGATGCCGACATATATTTCTTCGTTTTTATTTCATTCAACATATTAGCCGGAAGTAAAATATGTTTCAGGAAATTACCGAGAGATATTTCTTCGTTTTTTTTATTAGTTATGTGCGCATACACTTTAAATAGGTTTATTTGAAATCTTTAATTTTCCACAAACATTCCACACACGCGGGAAAATGCAGAGATATATTTTTTAAAATCGCGTCATGGTGTATCATACACCGCCCAACATGACACCGACGGCAATGTGTCAATTTCACAGTCGCTAACATAGTTTTAGACTCGGTTGAAAAAAAACGAGAAGAAAATCCGATGAAAGTTGCCGTTTATAGAACGAAATGAATTCTCAAATGCCTGTAACTTCAAGGCCATTGAGTCTCTCTCACGCCTTTATCTCCAATCTAACTCACCATATGATTTCATTTTTATCGATGGTTTTAGAGTCGGTGTCAGCAATAATTGAGAACATTCCACACACGCGGGAAAATGCAGATATATTTTTTAAAATCGCGTCATGGTGTATCATACACCGCCTAACATGACACCGACGGCAACGTGTCGATACATATTAAAAATTCGATATATCATTTCATTTTTCACAGTCGCTAACATAGTTTTCGACTCGGTTGAAAAAAAACGGGAAGGAAATCCAATGAAAGTTGCCGTTTATAGAACGAAATGAATTCTCAAACGCCTGTAACTTCAACTTCAAGGCCATTGAGTCTCTCTCACGCCTTTATCTCCAATCTAACTCACCATATGATTTCATTTTTATCGATGGTTTTGGACTCGGTGTCAGCAATAATTGAGAACATTCCACACACGCGGGAAAATGCAGAGATATATTTTTAAAAATCGCGTCATGGTGTATCATACACCGCCCAACATGACACCGACGGCAACGTGTCGATATATATTAAAAATTCGCTTTTGCTTTTCCGTTAAGATATATTACTTTTTCGTTTGATGACAGTCGTCACAAAAACGTCAACAATGATGCCGACATATATTTCTTCGTTCTTATTTAATTCAACATTATTAGCCGGAAGTAAAATATGTTTCAGGAAATTACCGAGAGATATTTCTTCGTTTTTTAAAATTAGTTATGTGCGAATACACTTTAAATAGGTTTATTTGAAATCTTTAATTTTCCACAACATAATTTACTTGCCATTTATCATTTGATGATTACGAGACAAATTCCTCTTGAGGATCGTGACAATTCATGCGCTGCGTGGAAACTTCTATTTCCAAAATGAATGAGACGATCGATGAAGAACGCAGACTTGAACAGGATGCAGCAAGAAAACGAATGAGACGGGCGAACGAGTCCATCGACGAACGTCAATGCAAACTTGCGGGGTCACCCGTGGGAATCCCACGGGCATGGATGTGTGTGACATTTCGACATATTGAGTTAGATGCTGCACATTCATTTTTACAAAATGGTTACTGGCAAGTCATCAGATCCAGAAATGGTGTAAAAACCACCGTTTAGAGGCCATTTTTCCCCGCAAAGCGGGGGTTGGCCTTTTCGGGGACCGTGGTAGTTGTTGTTTTTTTGTCCCCTTTTTGAAGCAATGTTTTACGGCCGGATGCCCTTCCTGACGCCAACCCTTTTTGCCGCCTTCAACGACAAACAGGGAATTACCAGTGAACTGGTACTCAATTAGCCGACCTCGGAAGGATGACAGGCTGAGTCAACCCCCCTGGCATTAATTCGGCGATCGACCGAGATTCGAACCCAGGATCCTAAGCCGGCACCCTAGCCGCTAGCCCAACACCAGAAATGGTGTCATGAACACAATTTATTTACGCACAAGCACAAAAGCAAGACGGGCCGATTTCCGATTCCGACGGGCCGACGGGCGAGACGGGCCGATTTCCGATTCCGACGGGCCAATTTGGAGCAAGAAAAAGAACGAGACGGGAGAAAAAGGAGAGAAACGAGACGGGGAAAGCCGATTGGAGAGGCGAGTGAGGCGCGATTGGAGAGGAGTGTGAGGCGCGATTGGAGAGGAGTGTGAGGCACGATTGGAGAGGAGTGTGAGGCGTGATTGGAGAGGAGTGTGAGGCACGATTGGAGAGGAGTGATTGGAGGGGAGTGTGAGGCACGATTGGAGAGGAGTGTGAGGCACGATTGGAGAGGAGTGTGAGGCGCGATTGGAGAGGAGTGTGAGGCGCGATTGGAGAGGCGTGTGAAGGATTGCAGAGGAGAGGAGTGTGAGGGATTGGAGAGGTGAGGGATTGGAAAGGAGAGGGATGTGAGGGTTTGGAGAGGAGAGGAGTGCCAGGTGGAGAGAGGAGAGTGTCAGGTGGAGACAGGAGAGTGTCAGGTGGAGACAGGAGAGTGTCAGGTGGAGAGGAGTGAGGGGTCACATATTATGTGAAATAACTAAATTCACACCATTTCTGGATCTGATGACTTGCCAGTAACCATTTTGTAAAAATGAATGTGCAGCATATAACTCAATATGTCGAAATGTCACACACATCCATGCCCGTGGGATTCCCACGGGTGACCCCGCTAGTAGTAGTGCTATTTTATTTTTATTTTTTTTGTATACTGAATCGAGGCTCGTGAAAGAGCTAACATTTATTTCACAAACAAATCAACCAGACAAACAAAATATACAAAAAGAGGGCGCGGAAGACAAGATGGGGAGAGAAGGGGAAGCACACAACCACAACATTTGAGAGCAGGGAGAAGTGTGGGAGGGAGAGGGCTTGGGGGCAGGAGGCGTGGGAGTGGGAGGGGGGGGGGGGGGTATAAAACACAAGGGCACCGATAGTAGTAGAAAGAAATATAGTAGTAGTCGTAGTATAGTAGTAGTATAGTAGTAGAAATATAGTAGTATCGTAGTAGAAATATAGTAGTATAGTAGTAGAAATATAGTAGTATAGTAGTAGCAAATATAGTAGTATAGTAGTATAAATATCGTAATTGTATAGTAGTAGTGCTATAGTAGTATAGTAGTATAAGTATAGTAGTAGAAATATAGTAGTATAAATATAGTAGTATAAATATAGTAGTATAGCAGTAGAAATATAGTAGTATGATAGTAGAAGTATAGTAGTGTAGTAGTAGAAATATAGTAGTATAGTAGTAGAAATATAGTAGTATAGTAGTAGAAATATAGTAGTATAGTAGTATAAATATCGTAGTATAGTAATAGAATATAGTAGTATAAATATAGTAGTAGTAGTTGTAGTAGTAGTAGTAGTAGTAGTAGTAGTAGTAGTAGTAGCAACAGTAGTAGTAGTGGTATTAGTAATAGTAGTATAGTAGTCGTAGTACGAGTAGTAGTCACAGCAGCAGCAGTAATAGTAGTAGTAGCAGAAATAGTAGTAGAAACAGTGGTGGTAGTGTTAGTATAGTAGTAGTAGTCGTAGCAGCAGTAGTAGTCACAACAGTAGTGGTAGTAGTAGGATAGTAGTAGTATTAGTAGTACAGCAGTAGTAGTGATAGCATAAGTAGTATAGTAGTAGCAGTAGTAATAGCAGTAGCAGCAATAGTAGTAGCAGTCGTAGTGGTATTGTAGTAGTTGTAGTAGTAGTAGTAGTAGTAGTAGAAATAGTAGTAGTAAGTGCTGGTAGTAGTAGTTTAGTACTAAATGTGTAGTAGTAATGGCAGCAGCAGTAGTAGTGGTATAGTAGTAATAGTATTATCAGCAGGAGAGAAGTAGTAATAGTAGGAGAAGCAGTAGTAGTATAGTAGTAGTCGTAGTCGCAGCAGAAGTAATAGTAGTAGCACCAGTAGTGGTCATGGTATAGTAGTAGATGTATAGTAGTAGTAGTAGTAGTAGTCGTAGTAGTAGTAGTAGTAGTAATAGTAGTCGCATAGTAGTTGCTGTATAGTAGTAGTATAGTATAGTCGTAGTTGGATAGTAGCAGTTGTAGTAGTAGGGGTAATAGTTGTAGTAATAGTAATAGTAATACTAGTACAGTAGTAGTAGTGCAGTTGTAATAGTACAGTAGTAGCAGCAACAGCCATGGTAGTAATAGTATAGTAGTAGTGATATAGTTATAGTAGTAGTAGTAGTAGTAGTAGTAGTAGTAGTCACAGCAGCAGCAGTAATAGTAGTCGGAGTAGTTGTACTAGTAGTAGTCACAGCAGCAGCAGCAGTAAAAGTAGTAGTGGTAGTAGTAGTAGAAATAGTAATAGAAACAGTAGCGGTAGTAATCGTATAGTAGTAGTATAGTAATAGTAGTAGTAGTAGTCACAGCAGCAGCAGTAATAATAATAGTAGTTGTAGTAGTAGTTGTCGCAGCAGAATCAGTAGTAGTAGTGGTATTAGTAGTAGTAGCAATAGTAATAACATCAGTAGCGGTAGTAATAGTATTGTAGTAGTAAAGTAATAATAGTAGTAGTAGTAGTAGTAGTAGTAGTACTAATAGTAGTCACAGCAGCAGCAGTAGTTGTAGTAGTAGTATTAGTAGTAGTAGTAGCAATAGTAGTCGCAACAATAGTGGTAGTAATAGTATAGTAGTAGTAGTCACAGCAGCAGCAGTAATAGTAGTAGTAGTAGTAGTAGTAGTAGCAACACTAGTGGTCGTAATAGTATAGTAGTATTAAAGTGATAATAATAGTCGTAGTAGTAGTACTAGTATTAGTCACAGCAGTAGTAGCAGCAATAGTTGTCGAAATAGTAGTGGTGGTAGTAGTATAGGAATAGCAGTTGTATTAGTAGTACAGTAATAGTAGTAATAGTATTAGTCATATAGAAGTGGCAGCAGTAGTGGTAGTAATAGTATAGTAGTAGTTGTATAGCAGTAGTAGTAATAGTAGTAGTAGTAATAACAGTAATAGTACTAGTAGTACAGTAGTAGTAATAGTTGTAGTAGTAATAGTAGTATTAGTAGTACAGTAGTAGTAGAAGTATAGTAGTAGTAGAAGTAATAGTAGTCGTAGATCAAAGTGTCATTTCCAAGCTTCGATAAACTCTTGGAAATAAATTTTATAAACAGAACTATTCGATTCTAACCACGTGCTCTACTTCATTCATGAAGCTGAACAATTTGTTTCGTGTTCATTGCAATACTTCCCATTCAGTTGGTGTTTCGCCTTAGCGGTTTGAACCGGTTGTGCAATATACTGTATAAATGTCGAAACTTTTCAAATACATCCGCATTTCGTGCATACGATGATTAGAGCTACGTAATTGGGCAAAATATTTTTGTAATGCGACAAAAAAAAGGAAAACTTTTATTACTCCATGATTGTGTCAAGCAAATTTAATCCATAAGTGGATCCAGAAAATTCACTCCATGAGTGTCAAGCGAATTCACTCCATAAGTGGGTCCATAAAATTCACTCCATGAGTGTCAAGCAAATTCACTGTGAGTGTGTCAAGCGAATTGGGATTGGAAGTTTCTTCCACCGATGGACAACTGAGCTGTGTTTCATCAACTGGACCCTTCCTGGTCTATGACTGTTCTACTGATCCCATGAGGATCCATGAAAGATCCATTGTTTCGAAATACTTTAAATTCTCCAAACTTTCCATCATTTCCAAATACTTTGAATAAGTGAACTGGTGCATGGAAGACAATCTGTAAACCTTTCCCTGATGTGTACTTGCCAAGGTTCAAGCCTCGGCGCCCCCACGTATGGTAAAATTTGTCTTACGTGAAACTTATGTACAAATTGATTGAATATATTGATCACGGAAACAAATTTCGGTTTTGTTAAAAGGTGAATTTTAAAATAATATATCAGTAAATCATGGCTTCGAAGTAGTGAAATGACACAAAGTTAGGATGTGCAGTACTGGCAATGCAAAGGCAAAGAGCAGACCGTTTTGGAACCTGCAAACGAGCAAGGTAATATCGAAAATAGCAATAACAGGTAGACTTGAACAAGTATGATGAAGATGGGGAGTGTGTGGATACAAAGAGGCGATTCCATATGGGAAAAGGGGGACGGGAGGGTCAAAGGAGTGAAAGTCTGCGAAGGGTAGAAGGCAAAGCTGTTTTGGAGGAAACAGGTGCCTGGTATCTAATCCTGATAGTTAGTTACCATAGATATATCCTTGACTGTTTGCAAGGATGAAAAGTAGGATGTGGACTGTGGAGCCTCTGTTCACAAAGTTGAGCAATACCGCAGCGATCTCGCTATAAAGGTCTTGTTGGATGTGACAAGGTGAGTCCCAAAGAAAGGTCTGACCTGGTGGAACAAGCCCAATCTGTTCCTATATTAAGAAGCATGTTGAAGGATGTGCTCGACAAAATCAAGTCTGGTCATGTTCAAGAACTCAAGGTTGGCCCTTTGAGAACGATCTGAGTGAATGCTGAGCCGATTTCTTACACTTGGGGTGAGGAGACGTTTTGGCATCAAGTGGCGTAACTTGCCAAGCGGTATGAAGTATTGCCGAGAGCTCGTTAACATAGACATGCAGGAAAATGATTGTGAACAAGTTGTCCCCAAAGGCAGCGTTTTGGAACCAGTTATTGTTAAGCTGTAGGATGTAGAGATCGATAATGAAACATTCCCTGCAGGTCTCCAAAAATATTTTGACATCCCCATTACAGAAAGCAATTCCTTGTCCGACACGGTTGGTGTTGCATAATGGGTCCTACTTGGTTTAAATCTAATGGAACGCATGGTTCAAATCCCCCTAAAACAAAGCAGGTTCATCCCAATAACACCAACACTCCTCACATCCTCACCCGCATAACATCAAGAGATGTTATCCTCACTACAGCCAATTCCGACACGGATCGCATCGTGGGTCCCAAGGACAACCACCTTAAACGGTGACATCTTTGCCGCAATTTATTAAAATCTGTACACGTATGGCAAGCACACATTGGTAAGACACCGCACGGTGGTCTGTCAAAGCGAGAATTCCCTGGAGTTGCACATAGGCCGAGCAATCCGCTTTTAAAACATGCGAGGTCAACATTACAAAACTTAAAACACAAATATCAAACAACTAAATTTAAAGGTATCTGGTCATCTCAGGTGCAAAATAATGAACGCGTGGTATTTGAGAATAAATAACAATACTGAGAACAATAAATATGACATTGGGAGTACACATTCCCAACTCCTTCCTGAGGTTCAAAAACACAGAAATGTCAGGGTCTTTGCCGTTGAACCTTCTGGGCTCTGCCAACTTCTGCTGTTCCGGTTTCTGGAAACGCCCGACCACGTGACTTGTTACGTGGCTGATGTCACCATCTCCGGCCCCACCTGTAAAACAGCGAAAGCAAAATGGCACATTACTTCAAGTTCCGTCAGAGGGTCCAAGGTCATGAACGCATGGTTCAAATCGGGAAAAGGATTCATTTAGTTCTTTAGTTCCCAAAGTTCTTTAGTTCCCAAAGTTCCTTAGTTCCCAAAGGTTAGAATCTTTAGTTCCCAAAGTTCTTTACTTCCCAAAGGTTAGCATCTTTAGTTCACAATTTAGTTCCCAAAGTTCTTTAGTTCCCAAAGGTTAGAATCTTTAGTTCCCATTGGCCTACAATGTAACAAAGGACGGACCATCTTAAGACCGCACTGAGTATTTTTTTTTTGCCTCAAAAGCATCTTGATTAAAAAAAAACATCTTCGATATCAATCATATAGGATAACTCGCTTTAGTCCACACACACACACCACACCTCGAGCTCGTAAAACATCTTCGCCATTCTCCATGAGCATACCGGCAGATCAGATCTCCGCTTAGAAGGGTCGCACCACCCGCGCACGCGCACGGCCTGCTCGTTCTTGTGCCGCACGAGCGCCAACGTAATCTCGGCGCCCCAAGCCATCTCGGCCGGACTCCTGAAGTCGAGCTCCTTGCCGTTGGCCAGCACTAGCGTAAAGTAGCAGTAACGGCCACGGTGCTCCACACAGTCCAGCGTACGCACGGATTCAAATGGAAGCACTTCCCGGCGCTTCGAGCTCGCGGGACACAGAGTGAGCGAGGATTGAGTAAGTTCTGCTCGTTTCTTCTTCCAAACTTGCAGGAAATTGTCGCTGCGCTTCTCCAGGTAACCCTCTTTTAGTGGCTGCAGGTTTTCCATATTGGGAAAAGTTTGGGTGCTCCTTTCTTCTTCAGTGATCACAAGCTTTGGGCTCTTCTTTACTCTTTGTTGGTCCCCCTTTCCCCAGTGTACAAGTGATAACGTTAAACGTGCGCATTCCAGATTAGTAAAAAAAAAACCAAGCACATTGGTTAACATGCACATACATATATATATATATATATATATATATGTACACGTGTATATATACACACCCTGTTGGACTTGTTAACTCCACCCCAACTTCCTGTTCCGCCCCCAAATCGTGCGAGGGCTTGGCTGGAAGACTTGCCCATGCATTATCCGACTTCCCCTTACAAGGTGCCGCTTTCTCACCCTTTGCGCCACTGATTCGTGGCCAAGTTGCTTCCGTCGGATGGGACGGGGGGAGGTGGGGGCAGAGAGGAAGGTGGGGCTGGGGAAGAATGAGCGGGGACACAGTCGGCAAACACAAAGTCTGGGTGCGGTCTATGTTGCGACACTTCTCACGAGCTATAAATGGGATCAAAAGGTTTAGTACTCAAATAAAGTCGGCACGAAGTTCCGGTTCTTTGTAACTTAATCCAAGCAAATCCGACTGCCGATCTTTGCCATCATCGCTGCCGCTGGACATGATGATTTGTAGAGAAGGTCCTCTAAAACCAACTCGTTCATTTCTCCGAAATGGGTAAAAGTTTCGTTTACACAAGGACGATTCAACGCGATAAGGGGCCCCTTAACGTCAGTACCATAATCCTCATTTCCTACACCTAAACGTCTTTTTCTCCCAACTTTCATATCCCAGGAACAGCACCCATCACTTTGTCTAAATGTAGTTTTGATGTGGCCATGATAATGATGCAAGGAGCTTACTCTTGAAAAAGTTGCCATTGGATCTATGATGATTGTTGCTGTGACATCTGCCTTTTAGAGCCCTTCAAAGGACGGGTGTGCTCCACTGAAATGGCAGTTTGAGTCACATAGAATTCCACTGGTGGAGAAACCCAGGATCAAACTGCTCAAAGGTGCGTAGGCTACTAACTGCGGAATACGCCCTCAATCTTACAACACTCCTCGAGCAGGAAATAATACTGTTGAAGAGGTTTTTCCATTACACGAAAGGATCGGGGAAATAAGTCGGATTGGAAGGAGAAAGGGTGTGCCTATGTGGAAGATAATCAGACACAAAGACAGACAGACAGACAGACAGACAGACGCCATTATAAGGTCTAGTGAACTGGATTCATTCACCTGTTAAACCCAAATCACTTTCCTTTTCTGCACTCTCAAATTCCATTGTGTGGAGCAGAGAAGCACCTCATGTGAGAACCACAAACAAAAAAAAAATGGTGTGTTCATCAATTGCAGAATTATACGCATTCATCAATTACCATTTGCTGCTCAAGAGGTATAATGAATGAGGAATTGCTTGAATTCCACAAACTAAAGTCCTTTTCGACGTGGCACCAAAAATATAATGCAATTGTACAGGCTTAAAAACTGCCAGAGGCTTTTTGTTGTATAATATAAACAAAATGGATTACGTCAATAATTCTGGGGTTTTTTTTAATAAAGAGTAGTTTCAACTTGCTTCTCCGGGGCTTAGCGATGGGTGGGGAGTCGGTGGTTTGTAGTGTGGGTAGTGGTAGGAGGGGTAAGAGAGGCCCACATTCCAAGCCACTGACGCAGTGGCCTACTGGCTTGTGGGCGAGAGTTATTTGCTTCGTGATGCCAGAATGTCTGTCCCTTTGCATTTTTTTTTGAGAATTGCAGTCAGTGTGCTTCTCGGAAGCCAAAACACACTCACGGAACATTGCACAACTTTGACATCACCCTGACAACTACATTCATTATTTCGGTTTTCGCCATAAGTCATCCAAGGGATTCTGGAATCGAGTAAATCATCCGTAAGTCACCCATCATCAGAAGTTGGAGGACCGAAGGATGGATTTAGTCACAGAATGGATCCAAAGGTGTACTTTTGTTCATATATCCCATGAAACCTTGAATGATTTCAGTGCATTTCAGTGCTGCTCAATGCTTGTAGTCCGAACCTCATCCATCAGGAATCGTACCTTGGTACGCATTACATACAAAAGGGAGGAGGGCATGATAAGTTGAAGAAATTAAAGGAGAGAGGAGAGGGTAGGAGGTTTGGAAGAGATGAGAGTTAGGAGTGAGACTGTATGGAATTGTTCATTTTGGGGAAGGGGGGGGAGGGCATTAAAGAAAATAAAAAACAACATCCTATCAAGTGTGTGATCTAACAATAAGTTAAATTGATATATGTGGGGAAATTACACACCCAGACCAGGAATCAAACGCAGGTCCTCTGGTGAAACGCACCAGTGCTCCGCCATCTGAGCTATCTGGGTGATCCTGACTGTGCATGCAATTATCCCACACATATGATTGCCACTCTTTCCGTCAATGCTTCTGGGACACTCGCTGCCAACCACAGGATCACCAATGGCCTGATCATGAGAGGGTCTTCTGGAAGCATTGACGGAAAGAGAGTAGCAATTCTATGTGTGGGATAATTGCATGCACAGTCAGGGTCACCCAGATAGCTCAGATGGCAGAGCACTGGTATGGTTCACCAGAGGACCTGGGTTTGATTCCTGGCCTGGGTGTGTAATTTTCCCACATATATTAATTTAATTATTTATAATCATGTTCATTAAAGTGATTAACAATAAGTTGTTGGCCCTGAAATCCACAAAGCAGACGCCTCACGGGCAGGTAAGGTCATGCAACACTGCTTGAAGCACGTGGTTTCAGCCTTGCTAACCCATCATCCATCCGCTATATACAGACAGTCGATAACAAGAACTGCTCTCGCATGCCACCAGCCATTCCCATAATTACATCCCCTGTAATAAATTGCTTCCAATATAACCATCTGGATAATTGAAGGAAGCATAAACAAGACAGAACAATGACAGACCATTTCAAAGATGTGCTTGCTTTCACTTGAGCAAAATTAATCTTCCAAAAGGCTCTTCACCTTGGGTGCAGATTCGTTGGGACACCTAAATGTTCTCCAAACACAATGGAGACACTTCCTCCCACAAAGTGGAAATAACTAATATGAGGGAGTAAAGATATTCAGTGGGATAACGTCGGTGTGATGAAACCCACGACTCACACACCCAATCCTCTCTACCGGGTGAAAAATCTGTTGAGAGATCCGATCACCTCCATATAAACTTCCAGTACAACTACTCACCACCACTACTTCTGATTCTGATGTACCATACTCTGTTACAGAGTGTCAGCGCTGCCGAAGCAGTTTCTTGGCATGGCTTATACTGGGTGGTTTGCCATTGCTTTCCCAGCTGTACTTGGAAAAGGAATTTTTAACTTGTTCATAGTGCCGACAATAGCTCGCCTACTCTTTGTGAAGGACATCCTGGGATCTTTAACGTCCACCAACTAGTGCCGGCAAGATGGGACTCCCAGTTTAACGTCTTCAAAAAAGGACATAGGAAGGGTCTTTTAAACCCTTGCTTTTCGTTTCCGAGCACGATCTACGGTCTATATTTCGTACGAGCCACCATTTTGTTTGAATCTCGATATTCCCCAACGCTGATAGCTCGAGTGGCAAATTTCATTGGACGAGATGCCATGAAATGGCACAATATTTTTTTCAAAGTTCTGCTAAACTGGAGTTCTTGGAAGTGTCAACAAAGCGATTTGTGTTCTACAGTGTTCAAGTATTTATTTCAATTGAAATAAAATAAAAGTTTAAATACCATAGAATTCCACCCAAACCCGTCCCTGAAGGTTTACCGCCATTGATGCACCGTTTTTTACACCACATTATTTTACATGTTACATTAGTTATTTGTGCCAGTTGTTTATGTCCTTTATGGCATCCTTAAATACAGTAAGTTCCCTGGTTTGGAATGATTTTCAATTTTGTTTGACTTCCAGGAAGGAACCGCCTTTCGAGGCCATTTTCCCCAATAGAGCAGGGATTGTCCTTTTTCCGGCACCGTGGTCCCTTTTTTGAAGCAATGTTTTATGGCCGGATGCCCTTCCTACCACCAACCCTGTTATTCGCCTCTTGCGACACACAGGGAATTACCAGTGAGCTGGTTACTCAATTTGCCGACCTTGGAAGAGTGACAGGCTGAGTCAACCCCCCTGGTGTTAATTCAGCGATCGACCGGGATTCGAACCCAGGATCCTACGATCCCAAGCTGGCACCCAAACCGCTAAGCCAACACCAGGCCCGCTTCCATGAGGGCAGGTAGACTCAAACAATTATCTTACTCCTTTGTGCGCATGCGCGCCTGGGACGAGATTCTGTACAATTTGCCAAATTCCGAGCCAATGCACTGCTGAACTGCAGGTTCATGTTCCGATTCGTGTTCTACAGTGTTCAAAATATAACATTCAACTGAAATTGGGTATTTCCTCGATAATAGACTGACGTCAGTAGACATAGAGACAAAGTGAACAAATTGCCTCATCCCACGTTTTGCTTCATGCATGGGGTAATCACCCTGCCTGTGAAGCACCGGGATAACAGTTTATGGCTGGGTCTGGATTTTAACCCAGGCTAGGCAGCTTTGAGGTTGGCGTGCAACTCCAGGCCATTGTGCCAGTGCCAGCCACCACAACTACATTTAGGCATTGCGGGATGGTTGGCACAAGTCTTTCATGAACCAACACTCGACTGTGGCTGATTTGGGTAGGAATAGGGGATTAGTTCAGGGTGTCAATGATAATTTGTCTACTCTTCATAAAATAATGGCTGGGGTCTTTCACATCCAATAGCTAATGCCCGCAGATTGTAGAGCCAGCTTAGTATCCATCCGAGGGACGATGCACTTTGTGTCCAACGGCCTGTCTGTGAATCACCAATCTGACAGGTTACAGTCAGGTCAGGAATCAAACCCAGACTAGACAGCTCGACGATAAGTGCGCCATCCTGCCAGACCACATCCATCAAATATAAAGCACAGTTTGTTTAAAGTTTCTGAATTGGAGTTGTCAATACATTTAAGTAAAGCAAATGTTGCAATGTACAAGATATGTATTAGTATGACATGAAACATACAATCGATCTACATAATATTTTATACATAGGAGAGGTGGGAGGATAACAATTTCGAAAGGAGAGTAGGAGAGGGAGAAAAGTGAAAGGAAGGGAAGAAAGGGTCGAAGAGAAAGGGAATGTATAAGAAAAGCTGGCGAGGTGGGGAAAAGCAGATGTTACCTTCTGCCATTTACTGGCACATGTGAATGGATAGATGGCCCCTTCTTGTGCATATTTACCTTCACTACCGAAGGTGCATGGAGTTGATATTTACACACCTGTCTGTCTGTCAATGGGATATCTCAAAAAGCTGTGGACAGATTCAGTCGAAATTTGCTGGAGAGGTTGGGTATGTGACAATGACGTAGAGAGAAGGCTGCCAAGATAGAGGACGACTTGGACAAACAATACAATGGGTGTGGGTGGGAATGAGGGACAGGAGATAATGCATGGGGTGGGAAAGATGGATACAGAAGGAAACTCTCACGAGAGAAACTGGGAATTTGGAAGGAGGGAATGGGTTGGGGGTTAACGAGCACATAAAATATCATGGTTTTGGATTGGTGATGATCTGAAATGGTGGTGAACATTTGTCTTGAAGAGCTGGATGAAGAATGAGATCAAAGAGAATGTGGTATTTGGTTCCGCAGACATGGGTGGGGGTCGATGGGGGGTGTTGCCAGACGGTCCTTTCGGATAAAGATAGTGAGAGTGTAATATCTGTCAGGATTGAAAGACATATTCCAAGTGTTTGACCAGCTTGTGATTTTTTTTCAAGGTCTGAAGAGAGGGAAAAGGCTGCAGTCCGCCTTTCTAAATGATGAGGAATCTCAGGGCAGAGGGTGGAGTCATCAGCAAATAGATAAAGGGGATTTTCCAGAGAGCTAGAGATATCATTTATGAAGATCAGGAATAACATCGGGCCCAGAACACTGCCTTGTGGGGCTCCAGCCTTGACAGCGGGAGGAAATAAAAGGATTCCATTGAGAGCCACACATTGGCTGTGCGAGTAGAGGAAGTCAGGAAGCCATGTGTGGAGTTTTCCTTGGATTTCACAGGCAGACAATTTGGAGAGCAAGGCAGGATGCCAGACTGTATCAAAAGCTCGGGATATGTCCAGCGAGATGGCCCTGAACTCATGTCTGACATTAAGGGCCTCCAACCATCGTTGAGTGAGTAAAAGCAGCATGGCCAAGGTGGAATGACCTGGTCTGAAACCAAATTGGTGATCTCAGATGAGGTTGTTGGAGAAAAGGAAGGATTTTGTGCCAACTGTGATGATGGATTTCATGATCTTGCTCATGATTGGAAGTAAGCTGAAAGGTGTGTAGTTATGGGGATCAGCTTTTGCACCTTTTTATGTCATGCAGTCATGGTGGTGGATTTCCAAGCAGATTGAAGACGACCTAGCACAAATGACAGGGTTAAAAGATCAGAGAGAGGATGTGCAAGAGCAGCAGCACAGGTCTTTATAACACATGAGATGATGCCTTCCGGTCCAGTAGCAGAGTCAGAGTCCAAGATTTAAAGAACCTTCTTCACCTTCTCAGGTGCAAAATAAACAGAATGCAGGAGCAGTTGGGTATGACAGGGAAGGGTGGGTACTTAGAGGGTCGGGTTGGGGACACAAGGTTTGGAAACAAACACAGCATTGAGATATACAGCGTTCTAATGAGCGGAGTTATCTGTGGTGCCATATGTAGAGAGGGAATGGATGGAATGGGAGAATACTCCAGAGACAGACTTAACAATGCACCACCAGGTTTTAGAGGAGGGAGACAAGTTTGAAAGTTAATTGTTGAGGTTGGACAGATGTTGTTTTCTGACTCTCCTGAGAGGGGACACATACTTGTTGCGGACTTTTTGGAATGTAGTGAGATTGCCTTCTTCGGATTAGCTTTCCAGGAAGAGAACGTAAGTTGTTTCAGGGTAACTGCTTTACCACAGGATTACGTGTACCATGAGTGGCAAGAGGGGTAGGATAATTGAAGATGAGATGGGATGAATCTGTACATGAAAGAGAGATTCAAACAAGGGCAGGTTTCTGTGGAAGAATTCCCAGGATGAGTTAACATCAGGGGAAATGAGACGAGTCCTCAAGAGTGGTGGCTGCTTGCAGTTCCTGCCCATCTGCTTGAGTGAAATGCCAGATTCGTCGATGTTGAGGCATGTCTTTGAGAATAGCCAGAGAGATGTTGACTCTCACAAGCATACGATTAGATGAACCAATTGGAGAAGCGGAAGAGCAGGAGACATTTGTGGGGAAGTTAGTCATCAACTCCAGAAGGGAGGATTTGCCATTTTGAGAAATCTGGTTCGGAAAGTTCACAGATTGAGTCAGACTCATGTAATCACCATGGCTGGTGAGAGAGGTAATAACACCCAGCCAAGTTGTATGGTGAGAATTGAAATCGCCACATGAGGAAGAGAGAGTTGGGATGAGTGGTTAACAGTTTGTCCATGCTGAGAAAGAGTTATATAGATGGAGAAGTCGCTGTTAGTACGGCGGTATAACATATAGACAAACAAAAGTTTGGAGTGGGCGGGGGGGGGGGGGGGGGAGGGGTAGGAGGGGGGAGGGTAGGGGACTCCTGGGGGTTGGGAGGTTTCAGATCAGTACATTGGCAGTGATAACACAATGTTCTTAACATCAAGACACAATGTTATTTATTTACACCACGACACAATGTTTTTTTTTGTACTTCATGAAATTCTATTTTCCCAAAATCCCAGCTCCAGTTGGTATGCTGTGAAGTTGAGTGATGACATCACATATTTACATCCCAACATGTAATGTTATGCGTTACACATCATTTACATGTCACAGGCCGCCTGACAAGCGATTTCACTATAATTTGACTTTCTTCCTTGAATTGGATGTGTAGTCATGCGACTGTCGCGACTAAACCGACATTCCTCACTGGCTTCGCTGGTGGGGAGGGTGACTGACACCCTGTCAGGACCAAAACCAACACCTGGAAAAGGGTGGATGAGCTCATGTAGGGAGCCAACGGCCATCCAGTAAGGAGACGGTGTCTCCTAAAAAACACCCATCAGGATTGGACCGGTTCAAGTCATACCAAAGACTTTAAAATGGTACGAGCTGCTTACTTGCTTGAAAAGGATAACACACGGACAATCTCCATTGGTTGGCATCCAAGGGGAGAGCACTTCCCCCAAGCTCAGTGGCTGTTAAGTGATTGTCTCGTCAGTATGTGTGTGTGTGTGTGTGTGTGTGTGTGTGTGTGTGTGTGTGTGTGTGTGTGTGTGTGTGTGTGCGCGCACGCACCAGCTCGCTTAAGGTGGGTTTTCACGGGACACGCGAACGGTTCGCGAAGGATGCGAATGTCGAAAAAATGGCAAAGTCCAACATTCGTATTTTAGGCTCCAAAAGTTCGCCAAACATGCGCGGGGGTTCGGAAGCGTGGTCAATTGTTCGCAGGAGTCGTTTTTTGTTCGGCGGGTATTTCAAAAATGTTTAAAATACGAATGTTGGACTTTGCCATTTTTTGGACATTCGCATCCTTCGCGAACCGTTCGCGTGTCCCGTGAAAACCCGCCTTCACGAACCTTAGCACATGTATTAAAAATTTAGATACAATAATAAAAAACAAGCATGCGCATTGGTTTATATTCAGAAGCAATTCAAATATGCGAGATATAACATCTATTTTCTGAAAAACAATTCATACATAAGGAAATTGACAAAGGTGAAGATCAAGCCAAAAAAGAATAAAACAAAATGTTGCTTTGAAGTTTACAATTGCTGCACAAATAGTTTTAGCTGTTAGTGCAACTGTTATCAAATATTGTAAAAACTGACAGCATCAAAGTCAATTGGCTTCGGACAAACATGGGACATTTATTACAGCCGGCGAAGCCGGTGTTGTGAATAAACGCGTACGTATTATGTTGAAAACCAGATTATGCTGGATCCCTTGGCTTGAGAATTCCGAAGCTGTGACGCACAAAATCGCTCAATGGAGGCCGCCATCTTGCGGATGCGGAAGTATGCATAACAAATTGAAAAACGTTCAAGAGGAGTTTGTTTCACCCGTCTTTGTTTGATTCACAATCTTATGCACCTCTAATTTGTAATTAAAATACGTTAATACCAACCTCGTTATCTTCAACGAAAATCGTCACCAGACACCGGAACCAATGAGATTCGAGCATTTGAAAAAATATTTCAGAAACCAAATCACTCAATGAAGGCCGCCATCTTCCGGATGCGGAAGTATGCATTAAACAATTGCGAAAAAGTTCAATAGGAGTTTGTTTCACCCGTCTTTGTTTGATTCACAATCCTATGCACCTCTAATTTGTAATTAAAATACGTTAAGACCAACCTCATTATCTTCAACGAAAATCGTCACCAAACACCGGTATGCTGTGATCAAATTAAGGCGGAACCAATGAGATTCGAGCATTTGAAAAAATATTTTTTTTAAAGCTTATTACGCGTTTCGGAGGGTGAAAACGGCGTCAAATATTCTACAATTGACGAAGAATTATTTTTTAGAAATCTCGCGGCTGTAGGGGATAGTTTTTCACGGCCGGAAATATCCGAAGTTGAGACGGAATTCACCGAATTAATCAAGAAGTAAATTTTATCAATTTTAATCTCATCCAGAATGCAAATGGTGTCATTTTAGGTCTGAATTTGCGAAATTTTGTGAGCTGACCAATCAGCGATCAGTATAGGTCAGCCAATCAGTGCCATCGACACGGTTTGATTAACGACAGTCACACATTGCTGTTGAAACGGCTCTATCGTCTCTCTGACCTGTCGGCACTGATCTTACTGCAAGCTAACTTCTTCTGGTGGGGGAAGCCGCAGTGCCCAGAGAGAACCAGTCCTGACAGCGACTGAAGTTAGAAGACTACACACATACTGTGAAAACGTATGTTAAGCCCAGTTAAAATTTCTTAAAATAGGCCTTAAGCTAGCACATCGTATAGTTACTTCCTTAAGCTTCTTGTGACATTTATTGTATGTAGGTATTGGGGAGGACTGTCTGCTCTTTTCTTTTACCAAGACTTATCAGTTACGGTACCTACTACACCTACCTACTACCAACTACCTAACCTACTGATGCCATAGTGATGGGTAAAATAGTGGCAAGAGGCTTTGGCTTCGCCGGCTCATTGCGGCTTTGCAGTCGGGTACTACTAGTAAGGGATATGCCTATGATACCTTGTGAAATATATACATATACAGTGCCCTGCCGGAATTAAATAAACGACCCTGATTGGAAACGAACCCTATTTTAGCTAGAGAGATCATGGAACACAATAACCCATGCAGTGTTTAAATACTCGTATATACTTCAATTTGAATCCAATAATGATTTTAAAGATCGTTTAAACAATCCGGAAGTTTAGCGCTAAAAAACGGTCTTATATGCCACCCGATATAACATATCCAAGTACTGCAAAACTGTAGGCTGTTGCAAGTATTATTAAGGCAATTTGTGTTCTAGTGTTGAAGTATATCATTCAATTTAAATAAAATAAATATTGTAAAAGTTGTATAAATAAATTAATTCCGGATTTTCCCACCATTTTACCCAGTGTCTATTACATCGCCCTATCTAACACGTTACATTAGTTATCCGTGCTTGTTGTTTGTGTCCTTTATGACGTCTTTAGAAACGGTGGGTTTCCTGTTTGGAATGATTTTCAATTTTTGTTTGACTGCCAGACAGACAGTAAAAATATTATCTCACTCCTCTCTGCGCCTGTGCGACTGGGCCAAATTCAGAGACAAAGTATTGTAAAATGACAAACTTGTCTTCCTCTTCATGCTCCTATTTGTGTTCAAAATATAACTTTCAATTTAAATAAGTTGTACCTCAATCATACACTGATAAGACACACACACAGACAGATGGACATGAACCAATATTGATTAACCCCACTTTTCATTTTGCATGCGTGGGGCAACAATCTGTGATATGAACACAATCAAATCTATCCAATATATTATTAGTACCTGGTACCATATTCTACGGCATCGCATGGTGCTTGAACCTGTGAAGGCATCGAACGAATAATTTTCTATAGGATAGCCTGATCCAGATATTACCAAATTCAGAGTAGATTCTGTTTCAGTTCTTGCTCATTACTTGGAAGAAATCGGCTTTTCCACAGCTCCAGATCCATGTTCTCAGAAGTGTTCAATCCCATTCAAGTCTGCAGGGCTCGGTGGTGCCCAAGAAGCTTCATCCCTGTTTGTCTATTTGAGGCAGAGGTGGTTCTGGAAGTATGGCATGTGGCATCATCTTCCTGCAGTAAATGAGTTCCATATTGCAAATGATCTTTCTCGTAGTGATTCCCAAGCTATTTGAAGTAAATTCAATCAAACTGCAAGAGGTAAACAGTTATGACGTTATGTTTTTTGTGGGTCGATTTATATTGCTAACTGAGAACCACATGTCCAAAATAAACAGTAGACCATTTTATTTATTTATTTTTGACTCGGTAGAGCGCATTCCTCCGCCAGGCTGGGCAGTCTGTTTTATATCCCAAAGATAGGCCGGATCTGGATTCGGACCTGAACCAAAATCTAATCGGCTTGTTCTCGTCACCTAACCAACTCATCCACCTAGTTTAGTCATAAGTCAACCATAATTTTTTGAGATATCGTGCTATGTATGTATCGCTTTTATCCCTATCACTCAATGGTGAAGAATCCCTTGAAAATTAAATAATTATCGTATCCGAATTCATATTATATTAGCTGGATCCGAATCTTCACCAAAATCTAATCATTTCGTCCTTGTCCCATACGCTACATATCTGCCAAATGTCGTCAGAATCCGTCTGTAACCTTTTGAGATATCTTGTTCACAGAGAGAAAAACAAACAACAGACAGTCAGGGGTGAAAACATAACCTCCATCCACCTTTGGTGGCGGAGGTAATAAACAGTAGAACATTTTGGGGATATTTTTGTAGCATTAAATATTATTCTCAAAGGGAAACTGTTTGTGTCTTAGAAGGGAAATCTTCAACTTGTGTGTACCACCTGTCCCAACATATGGATGCGAAACGTGGACCCTAAAAACAAGAACGATAATGAAGCTCCAGCCCACTCAAATCAGCATGTAAAGATATCTGTTCAGAATAATAATGGGACAGGAAAATAATCAAAGGCTATGAATATTTATTAAAACCATCAGTAAAGTGTAAAGAAAATCAAATGGCAAAGGACTTGTAACGCAGCAAGAATTGATCATCTTTGGACTGAAGCAAATCACAAATCATTGACTTCTTCGAAGATGACAAGATGAAATCAAGAAGTTTGCAGGGGCGAGTTGGATGAGACTTGTCATGAAGATATGTTGTTGTCTGTCTTGGGGAGACCTTAATCCAGTAGTGGAATGACTGAGGGTGTTGATGATGAGAAGAAGATAGAATATTGTATGAGGAGGGGTGTTCACAAAGTTATTGGTATGAGATATTCACAATAGTCCAATAAACACCAATTAAAAAAAAAAAAAACAATAAAAAAACAAAAAACAATTATATATATATATAACATTTTATAAACAGCAAGTGTGTTCTCTCTTTTGAATCATGTATACTTGTACATTGAAAAATCCAAATACCTTGGTGTTTATAGTACAATCATGAGTATCTTGTGCAGATAGATTTTTGAATGCCTCCACACATCCTCTTTAATTACCCCATGGTTTTCAATTGAAACCTGACCCATATGCTCTTCCAAGAGTGGGTTTTCAATTTGAAAAAACAAATATCCTGTAATAAAGGTAAAATTTCTCTTTTGAAAACAGACGCAGCTCAACCACTTGCATCATACCTACCATACCACTGGTCAAACTGATCTTGCACAACAGATTTACAGTCCCCTAGTAGATAACAAAGCTTCATGTTCTTCTCCATCTTCTTTCGTGTGCAATAAATGGCTGCTAGTAGCATAATTTGCTAGAGGCACAACATACACATGTATGTTAGAGCTGGAATTTGGAATTTGATCAGGGTGCCGGCAATAGTTTGCCGTCTCTTCGCGAAGGATACTGTTATGAATTTTGGGGTAGGGGAATATATAGATTCATGGTAGATCTGTGTTGGTATCATGCTCCAGTTGTCGTGATAGGGAACCCCACATGTAATAAGTCTGTTTAGGCGGTTTGTTCGGATTAAGTGTTTATCCGTCCCTGTCACAAGGGGGCGGGGCTTGTGAATTAGATTAGGGCATAAGGGTAAAATTCCCTTGTACGTCGTTCCCTCTGTGATCATTCCATTGTCCTGTATGGCAATGCACATAGACACGTAGATTGGGAATCCATCCCCATTAGTGCACACACTAATAAAATATCCCTGTTACAATAAAACTTTCTGGAAGAACAGTCAGGAAGTGCCCGCGCATTGCGCTGGCATGGTAATGGAACATCGAGCAAGCCAGGCAATAGGCCCGCCCAGAAGGACTCATGGTTGGTCAAGGCAGGGGCAAGAAGCTAGCCACTGATTGGCCAAAGGAAGGGCAAGAAGCTTCCCTCGGATTTGGTGGAAGAAAGGGATCAAGAAGCGACAAACTGATTGGCCACCAACGAATGGCACGAGAGAGAAGCGACGCGGCCATTGGTGGAGAATTGAGCCTGTGATGATGGCCGGAAAAGATTGGCAGAGAGAGAGAGATGACGTCACGAGGGGTTGAAAAAAAGTAAAGAGAGACTGACATTTTCCCTCGTGCACTTGGACCTTCTGCTTTCACTGGACGCTCTCTTCCTCTTCTCTTCCCTTGTTGCATTGGACCTTTTCCCGTTTGGACCCTTGCTTGTTGGCTTGCCTTCGGACTTTGGTGGAGAGACAGTTGAGTGAGCACGAAGAGTTGGGTTCTCCGTGCGAGCAACAGGCGTACCAGCGTGGCTTGCCACTGCAGCGTGGAGAAGCAGAGGCAAGGCTTGCCACTCTGCATCATATGCTGGCCGAGCAGCGCACGAACAAGTGCGCATCGAGGCCTTATTCCCGCCAACCGGAGCCGCGTTCGGACGACGAGCTCGGGGCCTGACGATCACTGACACACCTCAGCCAGATTGAGATAAGCTCGCACCACAGACGCGGCCTATTTTTGTAAATTCTCCCATGTGGTGTGTTTAAGTCTGGTGTGGGGACGTCCTGATTTAGGACATTCATTTTATCGTCGCGTTTTCTTGTCCCAGCATTCCGTTGTAAATAAATGCTTAAATTATTTTCATTGTATATTCTAATTCGTTTTTTGCTTCAGTTAATTTCCACAGGATTGAAGACTGCTCGGATCGCGTCAGGTAAAAGCTGCCGCTTCTTTTTCCTCTCTCTTCGTCCCACGCATATATAGTGAGTCCGTATTTGATAGTCGCCTCAAAGTAATGCTCGATTGCTATCCGTGATTTCCTGGTCTTTACCGAGGGGAATCACACGACAATACCGTGGGATATTTAACGTCCACCAACTAATTCCGTCAGATGGGATGCCCAGTATAACATCCATCAGAGGGAACGGAACACATTGATACCTCGCCCTGTTTACAAAACACCAGGATGACAGTTTATACCTGGGTCGAGATTCTATCTTAGACTCGAGGTTTTATCAAGAGTGTGCGGACATCTAGGGCCTAGGCTATCCTGCCAACCCATCACAAGGCTAAAGCTATGGCTGTGGAATAGCTAATGCAAAATCTATTTACTTTTTCTAGTTTTCAACCCATCAGAATCTTTCTCTCCTATAAAGATACAACCCAAAATGCATTGCGTGGCACGTCACCATGCGGTCCATTTGCATGATGCCAATCAAGTGGTGCATGTGCGAGAAGTAATAATTTATTATGCATTTGAGGGCATGCATGCGTGTTAAAGATCACATCGTTTTTCAGTGGGAAATAACAGTGGAATAAAAATCACTTGGCCCAAATATAATTGCAGCATGGGCGCATTTTGACAGTTTAAGCAAATGAAAATTTCCATTGTGTGGGCAAAACCAACAAAACAATGTGGACTCTACACCACACACTGCATCATTTATTAACAAGTTATTTAAATTGGAGCTTCTACTTAAAGAATCTGAACTAGCAGCAACAAGTCTCCAAGGAAGCTGTACAGTGAGGTCTCATCAAGCCATCCATGAAAAAGCCTTACAACACCCTTTGGACCTTTGGCATGTAAATGTAGACGTAAAACGGAGTTTGTGATGGAGAAAGTGTGAATAAAAACAAGCATGTAGTGCGTGGGAGTTTATTCACAATCCATCCTGAAAAGCCTACCTGCTTTTCTTGACCACCTCATTCACTTGATAAAATGACTTGGTCACAGGTCTTTAGTGACTCGTTATTTCTTACACTACCATGGGTGTAATCATTCATGTCTTGCCAAGGAGCTCATATAACGACAACTGGTCAATCAGCAGGAGATCCAAACGACTCTTCTTCTTTTCACTATCTCTCTCCACAAGCAGCTAGACCCACTTGTTCGATGGTCATGTAAAGTTAGCGATTTTAGAATTTTTTTTCCACGTTGTGCACAACTTCCTATTTTTAGGATTCAAACTTTAATCCTATATCTGTGCACTCACGATTATTCAACATGTCAGGGATTTGCCGAGCGATGCACTTTTTGACTCATTCATTGAATGGATTGTAACATTGTCGTCCATGGACTTGCACCAGTGCCAATTTGGATCTTTATGGAGCGATGCCAGCACCACATTGGATCATTAGTAATCAACACCAGTGCCAACTTGGAACCTAACTCATCAACACCACGACTTGCTTGGACTTGTTTGAGATCGGCTTTAACTTTGGCTTTAACTGAACGTCACCCACAGGTACATGGCTAGACCGTCACAGCTTCTTTGGAGAGTTGTGGCTGCTTTTTATATTTTACCGCGTGCATGCAAAGCATAAAACAGGATTAAGCAACTTATTCACTTTGTCTGTTTACAAATGTTAATTTATGATAAAGGAACAACTTAATTTCAATTAAATGTTATATTTTGAACTCGAATCGAAACATGAACCTGTAGTCGAGCAGTACTTTGGCTCTGAATTTGTCCCGAACGCACATGCGCATGGAGGGTTGAGGTATATTTCTTTACTCTGTATTCCTGTCTGGCAGTCAAACAAAATTGAAAATCATCTCAAACAGGAAACTTGCTGTTTTTAAGGACTTCATAAAAGACACAAAAAAACAAAGGCACGAATCTATGATAATAAAACAGAAAGGGTGTCAGTCAGTCAGTGTATCTCCTCCATATCTCCAAAACTAAAAATCCAATCAGGCCAAAACTTGGTGTGCATACTAAGGGAACTCCAAGTGGGTGCATGAATGAAAACTGGGTGTTTGGG